>NC_080163.1:44504536-44649350 GCF_950295315.1 Erinaceus europaeus
CTAGGCTGACAGTAGCCCCTACCCAGGCTTCCTGAAGGGACTCTTAGTAATGACCAGCTCACAGGCAGTGACAGAGCCCCTGCTGGTCCTAGTGTCTGGCCGCAGGCTGTCACAGTGAGCTCCAGCTCTCTGCCTGTGCATGTGCTGTCTGCAGAGGGAGGGACATGGTGACCTTGGGCTGTCCCTGTGCTGTGCTCCCAGGTTCCTTGAGCCTGGATCAGATTTCCGGCCCCCGGAGGACAGAAGGAGCTAGTTGATGGAAGAAGCATGTGTTGTGGCCTGGACAGCTGGACCTGGGGACCTTGCCCTGGAACCTGGGGCTTTTCCTGCAAAGGGAATATCCTAGAGCAGGAAGGAAGTGGGGAGCGGGAGGAAGAGGGGGAGGGAGAAAGGATGGGATGGGCCCCAGCTGGGAATGAGTTCTGTCTGCAACTGGCCAAGAAAAGGGGACATCTGGATTGGCGTGACTGAGAGGTCATGGGGATGGTTACTCTGATAGGGACCTGTGTGCGTGTGTTTTGCTGAGGGGGCTGAGTGATAGCATGACTGATGGAACACACAGCCTGCCATGCAAGAAGACCCTGGTTTGAGCCCTTAGCCACCACATGGGAGCAACATGCACACGGGCAGCTTCATGAGTGGTAGAACTATGATGTTTGTGTGGCGTCTCTCCCCTCTCTGTTTTTCTCTCCCCCTTTGTCTCCCCACTGTCTGGAAAAAAGAAATACAAATAGCCTGAGAGGTGGTGCCATGATTAAAGCAGTAGGTCTGTGGACTGGTCAGCCCAGTCCAGACCTCTGTGGTCTCACATTGATTAGGTCCAGGAGGGGCATAGACCCAACTGTACCAATTTGACTCTTCCCTGGAGCGGGGCAGAAGCAGAACTGTTCCCTGATTTGGAGATGTACACTAGGAGGGTCCCAGGCTTAGGATCCTGCCATGATTTTCTTGAAATTTTAGTTTAATTTTTGAATTTGTGTTTTTTAGGTGAAGCCCGGTGGTACAGTGGAGCATGCGTGTTCTCTGAGTCCAGACCCACTGCCTGGATTCTTGTGCTCTCTGTGTGTGGTGTTTGTGAAGCTGGTGAGCACAGGACTTGGGGGCGGGGGGAAATCAAATGGTGACCCCAAATACTTGGGAGCTGAACAAGACTGAAGTGGGTACAAGAAAAGCCTGTTATATCTACAACCAAATAAGCAAGACTGCTGGAAGCCCTGAGAGGCCGTATTTTCCCCTGGAATCAGAATTCACCAATTGCAAAAGGAAGGCAGCAGCCAGCCATCTCACAGCGTGTCCTCCTTGTGTAGTTTCCCTGGATACGCCAACACCTTACAATGACCATGACACAGCACAGGGGACGACCAGCAGCCCTTTTGTCCTTCCTCTCAGCCAAAGTGTTGGTAGAATGTGCACAAATCAAGTGAAATGAACACAGGTGAGCTCGTTTGTGCAGGTGGCCCCCGTTCTGGTAAGAGTGAAATGCATGCGTGCGCACAAGCTACAGAACACACAGTGTATGATTCCGATTATTCGGCATATAAGCAAAACACCCTCATGTTTGCATTTAAAACTACTGCTGCACAGTATAAAGATGAATGGTGAAATGCATGCTAGTCATTTCCATTTTTAATTTTCTTTGCTTAGAATGGCATTAAATAGCTAATTAAAAAACACATAGTGACAAGTCTAAAGATAGACCGACCACATAGGAAAGGAAACAAGATTAAATATATGTTTCATTTCAGTACTGGGCACATTCCCTTGGCTTTTTTTTTTTTCACAGGGGACTTTTGAGTTTTCATTTTGTGCTGGGACCTGCCATGTAACTGGCCCTGAGTAAAAGCCATTTCATCTCTTTTCAGGATGGGAGCTGCAAGGGGTGGGGGGGAGGCATGGCTGCCTCACCCTCAGGCGGATGGTGGTGCAGATATTGTGGTGGGCCAGACCCTCAATGCCCTGAGCCTAGGTGTGCAGGCAGCAGCTGGAGCTGCCTCCTTGCCTGAACCTTCAGCTGCTGCAGGCCTTAGCTCTCCCTGGGGCCTTGGGGGCTTGCACTCTCACCCTGTGTCTCAGACCAGGCTCCAGGGTAGGGGCTGCCTGGAGATAGCAGGCAGCTATCTCCTCTTTAGCCCTGAACTTGGTGCTGTCTTTGGGGGCTGCATCAGGTCCAGGTTCCTTCCCCTTAAGATGCCCCTCCCCCGGGGGGGTGGGAACTTTAAAAATAGACTACTGTGGAACTGAAAAAGGGGTTCTGCCTCCCCTTTTCCAGTGCGTGCCTGTAGCTTGGTGAGGGAGAGGAGGTGGGCTCTCTATCCTTGCTTGTTTCTCGGGGACAGTGGAAGGAGGAAAGGAAGCTTCTCTGTAGGCATGTGCTGTGGGTGGGAGGACCTTGCACTTGAGGTAGGGGCTGTGGGAGTGGCAGCACAGCTGGATGGGAGGAAAGAGCTTCCTCAGACTTGTGTCCCTGAAGGGCAGCGTAGGTGGTGTCACTCTCTCATCTCCCTTCCACAATAGTCCTAGACCCATCAACATGCCTGAGCTCTCTGACCCCATTTCTTCCTTTCTTCTTGGGGATGACTGTATCTGCCCCAAGGATAGCTATGAGCCCTCTCTGATGTGTAGAGAGCATTGAGTGTGGAACCAGGCCTTCAGATGCTGTGAATTGTAGAAGCTCACCTACTGTGGGAGGGGAGGTTGGGCCTCCCTCCATCCCCTCTCCCTCTCCCTCTCCCTCTCCCTCTCCCTCTCCCTCTCCCTCTCCCTCTCCCTCTCCCTCTCCCTCTCCCTCTCCCTCTCCCCCTCTCCTCTCCCCCTCCCCTCCCCTCTCCTCCCTTCCCCCTCCCCTTCCTCTCCCTCTCCCTCTCCCACTCTCCCCCTTTCCTCTCTGTCCTGCTACCCCTTCCTCTCTCTGCTGTTCCTCTAGCATGCTAGGCTCACACTCACCTTCAGACCTATGCAGCTCTGGTCTCCCAGAAGAGTGATAACTTCCATGTATATATATATTTTTTGTCTCCAAAGTTATTGCTGGGACTCCATGCCATATATGAATCCACTGTTCCTGGTGGCCTTTTTATTTTTTTCCCTCTTTTCAATTTTTTTCTTTTTTCTTTTATAGGACAGAAAAATTAAGAAGGGAGGGGGAGGTAAAGACAAACACCTGAAGGCCTGTGTGACCACTTGTGAAGTGTCCCTGCTGCAGGTGGGGAGTGGGGGCTCCAACCCAGATCCTTGTGAGGACCCTTGTGTATGGTACTATGTGAGTTAACTGAGTGCACCACCACCCAGCACCTCTTGGGACTTTTTTTTTTTTAGAAGTCATTTAAACACATTTTACTTGGGGGTCAGGTGGTACCACAGTGGGATAACTGCATGTAGTGCAAAGCACAAGAACCGGCATAAGGATCCCTGTTGGAGCCCCTGGTTCCCCACATGCAGGGAGGTTGCTTCACAAGCAGTAAAGCAGGTCTTCAGATATCTTTCTTTCCCCTTCTCTGTCTTCCTGTCCTCTCTCAGTCCTATCCAACAACAATGACCGCAATAACAACAGCAATAGGAACAACAACAACGATAAACAATAAGGGAAACAAAAGGGAAAAAATAGCCTCCAGGAGCAGTGGATTCATAGTGCAGGCACCTGGCCCCAGCAATAACCCTGTAGACAAAAAAAAAAATTTTTTTTTGCTTACTTATGTATTGAATAGAGACAGAAAGAAATTTAGAAAGGAGGAGGGGGTTGGGTTAGCGTGGTAGCGCAGCTGGTTAAGCACATATGGCGCCAAGTGCAAGGACCGGCTTAAAGATCCTGGATGGAGCCTCCAGCTCCCCTCATGCAGGGGGGCTCTCTTCACAAGTGGTGAAGCAGGTCTGCAGGTGTCTATCTTTCTCTCCCCCCTCTTTCTTCTTTTCCTCTCTCAGTTTCTCTCTGTCCTAGCCAACAACAATGACAACAATCAAAACAACAACGATAAAACAACAAGGACAACAAAAGGGAGAAAGTAGCCGCCAGGAGCAGTGGATTTGTGGTGCAGGCACTGAGCCCCAGCAATAACCCTGGAGACAAAAATAAAATAAAGGGAGAAAGAGACACCTACAGCACTGCTTCACTGCATGGGAAACTTCACCTTGCAGGGGGCACTGGAGTTTGAACTATGGTCCTTGTCTTGTAACATGTGCATTCAGCCAGGTGTGCCACTACACAGGCCCCTTTCAGCCACTTTTTATTTGTGATCAATAATGGTTTACAAGGTTGTAAGAGTACAGCTTCACACCACACCCACCACTAAGGTTCTGTGTCCCCAACCTCCCAATGATGACCCCCATAATTCTCACAAAGTTTTAGAGACAATTTGTTTCCGCCTCCTCTGTATTCTTCTTCCTCTTCTCCTTTTTATTCTTCCCAAGTTTATGTGTATCAGCTCTCTAGTTTCCATACATGAGTGAAACCATCTCTTTACTTATTTTGCTAAGCGTAATCATTTCCAGTTCCATTCATTTTGTCCCAAAGGACACAATATCAACATTTTTGATTGCAGAGTATTATTCAATGGGGTATATTGATAATGACCTCTTTAGCCAGGTATCTGTCGACATTTAGGCATTTAGGAAGCTTCCACTTTTTGGCTATTGTTAATAATGCAGCTATGAGCATGGGTGGAAGGTAAATATGGCCTTTCAAATTAGTATTTCATATCCTTTGGATAAATGCCTAAGAGTGGTATTGCTGGATCATGAGGTGATTCCATTTTATTTTCTTAAGGACTCTCCATATAGTCTTCCAAAGAGGCCACCCCAGTTTGCATTCCTACCCGCAATGCAACAGATCCCTTTATTCTCTATAACCTTGCCAACACCTGTCCATTTACTATTCAGTTGATGTAGGCCTTTCTCAGAGGTAAGATGGGATCTCAGTGTAGTTTTGTAAAAAAAAGGTGTTTTTTTTTTTTTTTTTTGGCTCCAGGGTTATGTCTGGGCCTTAGTGTCTCCATTGCTCTTGGAGGCCATTTTTTTCCCCATTTTTGTTGTCCTTGTTGCCCTTGTTGTTGCTGTTATTGTTGTCATATAGGACAGAGAGAAACTGAGAGAGGAGGGGAAGATAGTGATAGGGAGAGAAGGACAGACACCTGCAGACCTGCTTCACCACCAGTGAAGTGACCCCCTGCAGGTGGGGAGATGGGGGCTTGAACCGGGATCTTTACACTGGTCCTTGTGCTTCATGCCATGTGTGTACTTAACCTACTGCACTACCTACTGCCTGACCCCTGTCCCATAACTTTTTATTCAGTCATCTGTCAAAGGGCATTTTGGTTGTTTTCATGTATTTGCTATTGTGAATAAAGCCGCTATAAATATGGGGGTGCATATGTCCCTTCTTCGAATGAGTGTTATTATATCTTTTGGGTATACACCTAGTAGTGGAATTGCTGGGTCATTTGTATTCGCTTAAGGATTCTCCACACTATTCTCCATAGTGGTTGTACCAGTTTACACTCTCACCAGCGATGTAGTAGAGTTCCTCTCTCCACATCCTGTCCAACACTTGTCTTCTCTTGTTTTATTGATGGAGCCTATCCTCATAGGTGTGAAGTGGAATCTCAATGTGGGTTAATATGAATTTCTCTGTCTGAGTGTAGGTTTAATTTGCAGGGGCCAGATGGTAGCACACCTGGTTAAGTGAACACAGTACGGTGTGCAAAGACTTAGGTTCAAGCCCCTGGTCCCCACCTGTAGGGGGAAAGCTATTTATTTATTGCATAGAGACAGCCAGAAATCAAGAGGGAAGGGCATAGTTGAGAGGGAGAGAGACAGAGAGACACCTGCAGCACTACTTCATCACTTGAAAAGCTTTCCTTTTGCAATTGGAGAGTGGGAGCTAAAACCCAGGTTGTAACATGTGTGCGCAACCAGGTGCATCACTACTCGGCCTCCCTAATATATTTTTATTTTATTATTTCTTTTGGATAGAAATAGAAGTTGAGATATGGAAGTGAGAGACAGAGGAGGAGGGGGAAGACACACACACACACACACACACACACACACACACACACAGACCTGCAACATTGCTTCATCTCTTATGAAGCTTCTTCCCTGTAGGCAGGGACTAGGGGCTTGAACCCAGGTCCTTACACACTGTAATGTGTGACAGCAGCTGGCTCCATGAGCTGTATGATTATAGATGTTTGACATCAGTCTCTTGTCAGATGTGTGATGTACGAATATGTGCTCCCTATTACTGGGTCAGCATGTATTTGGTCTTAAGTGTGTGCCTGCCTGTTGTGTCCCCCTACCCCACCCCACCCCACTCCTATCTCCTAGGTTCTTTTTTTTTTTAATATTTATTTTATTTACTTATTCCCTTTTGTTGCCCTTGTTATTTTATTGTTGTAGTTATTATTGTTGTTGTCGTTGTTGGATAGGACAGAGAGGAATGGAGAGAGGAGGGGAAGACAGAGAGGAGGAGAGAAAGATAGACACCTGCAGACCTGCTTCACTGCCTGTGAAGCGACTCCCCTGCAGGTGGGGAGCCGGGGTTCGAACCGGGATCCTTATGCCGGTCCTTGTGCTTTGCGCCACCTGCGCTTAACCCACTGCGCTACAGCCTGACTCCCCGGTTCTTTTTTTTTTTTTTTTTAATATTTTATTTATTTATTAATGAGGAAGACAGGAGGAGAGAGAAAGAACCAGACATCACTCTGGCACATGCGCTGCCGGGGATCAAACTCAGGACCTCATGTTTGAGAGTCCAAAGCTTTATCACTGCGCCACCTCCCAGACCACTATCTCCCAGGTTCTTGTGTTCTTCCACATAGTACCTGGTAGGTCAGACCTTCATTTGTTTGCTCATTGTTCCTCATCCCCCAGGCTGTGAGTCTGGGTGTGTTGGTGGGAGGGAACCTGTCTTACTCTCCTTGTCCTCAGTGATGGCAGCACAGGATAGGCACAGCCACCACACAGACTCAGCCCTCCTCTCTTGGAGTTCACAGTTAAGTCAGAGAGGTGGAGTTGAACCAGCAAGCAAGCTCTCTATTGCACATTCTTTAATGGTGACAAGATACATGTAACATGTCAGTTGCCCTCTTAACCATGTTGAAATGTACATCTTCAGTCTTGGGCATCCATTCCTCCATCCACATCCAGAACTATTTGCATATTGGAAAAGTGAAGTGCTATACCCATTGAACAGGAACTCCCCACCGCCCCTACTCCCAGGCAACCTCCATTTCTCCATGAGTCTGACTGCTCTAGATATCTCAGATACGTGGAGTCATATAATATTTGTCTTTTTTTTTTTGAGCTGATTATTTTGCTTAGCACTATGTGCGCTTAACCCAGTGCGTTATCACCTGCCCCCTGTGAATAATATATATTTGCCTCCAGGGTTATTACTGGGGCTCAGTGCCTCCTGCATCATGAATCCACTGCTCCTGGAGAACATTTCCCCCCATTTTGTTGCCCTTGTTATTGTCATTGTTGCTATTGATGTCATTGTTCTTGGATAGGAAAGAGAGAAATGGAGAGAGGAGGGGAGACAGAGAGGGTGAGAGAAAGACACCTGCAGACCTGCTTCACAACTTGTGAAGCCCGGGACTGGAACTGGGATCTTTCTGCTGGTCCTTCAACTTTGCGCTATGTGTGCTTAACCTGCTGCGCTACCGCCCGACCCCCGAATAATTTTTTTAAAATTTTATTTATTTGTTATTAGATAGAGATAGAAATTGAGACGGGAGGGGGAGAAAGAGAGTGAGAGCGACAGAGAGACACCTGCAGCCCTGCGTCACTACTCGTGAAGCTTTCCCTCTGAAGGTGGAGACGGGGGTCTTTAATCTGCGTCCTTATGCACTGTAGTGCGTGCGCTTAACCAGGTTCGTCAGTGCCTGGCTCCCCGAATAATATAGATATTGCCTCCAGGGTTATTGCTGGAGCTTGGTGCCTGCACTACAAATCCACTACTCCTGGAGGCCATTTTTTCCCCATGTTTCTTGTCCTTGTTATTATTGTTATTGTTGTTAGATAGGACAGAGAGAAGTCGAGAGAGTAGGGGAAGACAGAGAGGGGGAGAGAAAGATAGACACCTGCAGACCAAGCCTGGGGCTCCAACTAGGATCTTTGCACCTAGTGATGAAGGGTCTGGAGGAAGGGTCTGGATGGCACTTTGTGCCATCTGTGCTTAACCCGCTGCCGGGCCCCCTCCAAATAATATTTCTATCAACATGGACATATAGATGTTTTGAGACCCAGTTTCTAATTCTTTTGTACAAATACCTGGAAGTGAAATTGTTGGGTCACATGGCAATTCTATTTTTACCTTTTGGAGGAAACTCCATAGCAGTTGTACATACATTTTTATTCTAACTAGTGGCTAGAGTTTCTCAATACCACCATCAACACTTATTCTTATTCCTCTCCTTCTTCCTCCCCCTGCCCCTATCTGCCATCGCTTGGCCATTGCCACTCCTGGCCAATGTTTTCAGAACCTCCCATGGTTCTGAGACTACTTTTTTAAGCTTTTGAATTTGAGAGAGGGAAGCAAAAAGAGACACCATCTAGCTACCACTGTCCTTGGAGATCAGCCTGGTACTTTGTGCTCCCATGTAGTGTTGAGACTCAAACACAAGATCACCTTCTTGGAAAGACAGGCACATTACTAGTGAGCTGTCTCCTGATACTGCTCTTTCTGTTTTAAAGCTTTATTGATTTATGAGAGGGTTGAGAGAGAGAGAGGAGAGAAAGAGAGAGAGAACCAGAGCATCACTGATGTATGCTGTATCAGGGAATGAACTCAGATCCTCGTGCATTTCTGACACTCTACCCATAGCACAATCTCCTGGATCATCTCACTGTGATTTTGATTTGCATATCTCTTGATTGGTAGGTTACACATTTTGAAGGAAACCTGTTTGAGGTGTGTGAAGGCTAGGGAGCTCCTTAGCTCTGTGGGAAAAAAGTGTTGTTTACCTTGAGGCCTAAAAGGAGCGAAGGAGGTAGTGATGAAGGGTCTGGAGGAAGAATATTTCCAAAAGGAGGAACAACAAGCGCACAGGACCTGCTGTGTGAGTAAACCATTGTCTTTCCTGGAAAAATAATGGACAAGGAAGATGTGTCTGAGAGCCGGGCAAAGCTGTTGTGTTGCTAGACTTTAGACCATGGAAACGAGTATGCATGCACAATTTATAGTAAGTGTCGGTTTTCTCAACTTGTTGGAAGGGACTGGAGGGGGAAATGAGGCAGAAGATATAGGAGAAGATATGCTGATCAGGTGTTAATCTCACTGTGTGTACAGACATGGCATTTGTGGGTGTGTGCCCATGTATGTGTATGCACATAGGTGAGGGGTTTAAGTGTATTTGGGTATTTCCAGAGATCTCGGGCCATTATGATATGTCAAGAATGTGCTGTGCCCATCTATCTTCCACCTACCATGACCACCTCAGTCCAAGGGCTCAGTGTTGCTTCTCAGGCTGCTACTTCAGACTAAGCCCAGCAAGAAATACCCAGAAGCCATATCTATGGGTTGATATTGGCATTCAAGAATGATGACCAGGGCTGGACAGATATCTCACTGGGTAGGGTGCCTGCATTGCCTGGTGTTCAGCCCAAGATCGAGCCTCAGCACCACATGAGAGATGCAGTGGCAGTGGAGGAAGCTTTGGAGCTGTGGCATCCCTCTCTCCGCCCTCCACCTCTTTGAAAGAAAAGAATGGCCTGGAGTGGTAAAATTACAAATGTGGGAGGTTCCGTTGTACACATTACCAAACCAAACCAAAATCATATTTTGAATGTTTAGAGATAAGAACTTGTCAGTTTGGAACTCCGTATAAGCTACATTGTGAGCTGAGGAGACAGCAAAATGGTTATGCAAAAAGACTTCCATGCCTGAGGATCTGAGGCCCCAGCTTCAGTCCCCAGAACCACCATAAGCCAGAGCTGAGCAGTGTTCTGGTCTTTTCTCTCTGTATGTGTCTCATTAAAATTAAAAACAAAACAACTAGAGACCAGTCTGTATGAGCCAGGGCTCCTGTTGCAGTACCGAGTAGGGCCACAGGGGGGCAGCTGAGGACTCAGAACTAAGGAGAAGATGAGATGGGCAGGTTTGGAGCTATGTTTGCGGTGCTCTGTGGTTTGTGTGTAGAATATAAAGACGTGACCTTATCGCCATCCCAGTGGCGTCCCACAACATCTCAACAAATCCAAAGAAGGGGAGCTTTTGCCCATAGCCACTCAGCCTGTGCTCTGAGCGCAACTCCTCCCTGCACAAGTCACCTGTGGGAGAGTGTGGGTTTACACCTCTGACTTCTTTCCTGGCCTCCCCTGCCCCCAATACTGCCGGCCTCTTCAGAGCACACTCCCATCTTGGACATTGTCAGGACAGCCTGAGGAGGTAGGCTGGGCCTGGAGACTCTGGGATGAACTCAGCTGTGTGCCCTGTCACCATGGTAACTGAACAGACACTGCAACAACAGGCCTCCTTTCTGACCTTCCCCCAACCTCAGGGCTGGGGAGTATATCTAGGGAACCTGGCTGAGCCTCAGGCCTACCTCTGGGGCCCCAGTCATCTTTGCTGAATCTCCTCCCACCGGCCTCTTTCAGGACCTGCAAGCTGGGATACTGTACCCCTGGAAGTGTGTGGCTCTGGCAATTTGACAAAAGCATGAGGGACTTCAGCTGAGACAATCAGGGAATGAGATGGTGTGCATTTTCTCCAGAAAGGGCTGGTAGACCCAGACCCAAACGAGGGAGGGAGCTGGTAAGACACACACACACACACACACACACACACACACACACACACACGGCCTGGAGGTAGCTCACCTGGTAGAGTATACATTTTTTAATGTTCGAGGACCTGGATTTGAGCTGCCAGCTGCCACACGGGAGCACATGCATAGGGCAGGTTCCATTGGCAATGGAGTGATGCTGTGTGTGTGTGTGTGTGTGTGTGTGTGTGTGTGTGGTCTCTCTCCCCTGCCCGCCCTCCTTTTAATTTATTTTTATTATTTATTTTATTTTATTTTATTTTATTTTATTTTATTTTATTTATAAAATGGAAGCATTGTCAAAACCATAGGATAAGAGGGGTACAACTCCACACAGTTCCCACCTCCAGAACTCTGTATCCCATCCCCTCCCTTGATAGCTTTCCTATCCTTTAACCTTCTGGGAGTATGGACCGTGGGACATTGTGGGATGCAAAAGGTGGAAGGTCGGGCTTCTGTAATTGCTTCCCCACTGAACAGGGCCTTGACTGGTCGATCCATACTCCCAGCCTGTCTCTCTCTTTCCCTAGTGGGGCGGGGTTCTGGGGAATCAGAGTTCCAGGACACACTGGTGGGGTTGTCTGTCCAGGGAAGTCTGGCCGACATCATGCTAGCATCTGGAACCTGGTGGCTGAAAAGAGAGTTAATATACAAAGCCAGACAAATTGTTGACCAATCATGAACCTAAAGGCTGGAATAGTGCAGATGAAGAGTTGGGGGGGGGGGTTGTCTCAGTTTTGTAGATAGCTAGTAGGCATATTTTAGTTATATTGCAAAGGGCCTGTGACTATACTAGTGTTTTTTTCCACTAAGGTTATTGTTGGGGCTTGGTGCCTGCACAATGACTCCACTATTCCTGCTGATTGTTTTTCTACCGCCCCACTCTTTCTAATAGAGTAAAAGATAGACTTGCTGCACTGCACACTACTCATGAAGCTTCCTTCTGCAGGGGTCATTGGGACTTGAAATGGGTCCTTACTCATGGTAACATGTGCTCTGAGCTGGATATGCCATTAGCCACCACCCCCCTTTATTTTTTTTAAGATTTTTTTTTTGCCTCCAGGGTTATTGCTGGGGTTCAGTGCCTGCACCATGAATCCACTGCTCCTGGAGGCTATTTTTCCCCTTTTGTTGCTTATCATTGCTACTGTTATTATTATTATTGTTGTTATTGCTGTCATTGTTGCTGGACAATACAGAGAGAAATCAAGAGAGGATGGGAAGACAGAGAGGGGGAGAGAAAGATAGACACCTGCAGACCTGCTTCACTGCTTGTGAAGCGACTCCACTGCAGGTGGAGAGCCGGGGGCTCTAACTGGGATCCTTATGCCAGCTTTTGCGCTTTTCGCCACGTGCACTTAACCCATTGTGCTACCACCCGGCCCCCTCTTTTTTAAGTGAGTGGATTTATCTTTTAAAAACTTATTGGGCTGTAGCACAGTGGTTAAGCGCAGGTGGCGCAAAGCACAAAGACCGGAGTAAGGATCCAGGTTCCAGCCCCCTGCTCCCCACCTGCAGGGGAGTCGCTTCACAGGTGGTGAAGCAGATCTGCAGGTGTCTATCTTTCTCTTCCCTTCTCTGCCTCCCCTCCTCTCTTGAATTCTCTCTGTCCTATCCAACAATGACGACATCAATAACAACAACAATAATAACTATAACAGCAATGAAAAACAACAAGGAAAAAAGTTCTGCCAATAAAAGGGGAAATAAATATAAAAAATAAAAAAATATTAATGAGAGGGAGAGAGAGAGAGTACCAGAGCATTACTCTGGCACATGGGATACCAAGGATTAAACCCAGAGCCTCATGTTTGAGAGTCCATTGCTTTATGTACTCTACTATTCCTGGCCACACCCCTCCTCCCTCGCTCCTCTTCTCTGCCTCTCACCTATCTGAATAAAAACATGTTCACCAGGAGCTGTGAAGTCATACAGGCATAAAAACCATGGTGGTCAAAAGAAAAAAATCATCACCATGCTAGAGACTGCACGGTCAGCAGGACATGATATAACCTCGCCCATCAGACAGTGTTCCTGACTAGTTCCTTGGCCATCAGTGTAAGAAATGACATTGACCCTTTGATCAGGGAATCTAAAAACTCATTCCAGGTTACTTTAAGGGGTCTCAGAGACCTTCATTTCTGCTCCTCTCTTTAAAAAGATTTATATATCCATTTATTGATGAGAGAGGAGGAGAGCAAGAACCAGAACCTTACTTACTCTGGTATGTGTGCCGTCAGGGACTGCACTTTGGGCTTCTTGCTTGTAGGTTGGCCACTGTCCATCACACCGCCTCCTGGCTTGCCCTTGGTGCCTTCTCCTGGGCTTCTCAGAGAACTTCTCTTTTCCTCTGATGGCCTGCTACCCAGAGTGCTGCATACACCATGATGTAGGAAGCCCACTGCCTGGAAAGGCAGCCTTGCATTGCAGGTCAGCTTCTTCTGTTTTTTAAATAAATTGTGATGTTTCCTATTTTATTTTATTTTACTTTGGAGAGAGACAGAAATTGAGAGGAAAGGGGGGATATAGAGAGAAAGACACCTGAAGCACTGTTTCACTGCTTGTGATGCTTCCCTTCCCTGCAGATGGGGACTGGGGGCTTGAACCTGGGTCTTTGTGCATTGTAATATGTACACTTTACCAGGTGTGCCACTGCCTGCCCCCCCCCTTCAATGGGCCTTCTTCTGTTGCATGTTGGAGCTAATTGGGCTGGAACTTCATTAACTGACATGGAGCACAGTACTTACCTGTCAGCTACTTACAGGCCCCAGTAGGTCTAGGCCCTCCCACCCCCACACCAGCCTTCTCACCAGCTAACATGGTCACAGTCTCATAAATGAAATTTCCAGGGCAGCTCCACTGAGCATGTGTGGGAATGGTTGTGGTGACTTTTGTTTCCTGAACACACACACACACACACACACACACACACACACACTTTGCTATAAAGAAATGAAACACAAGGAAACAATCATATGCAGTCCCACCACCCAAAGATTAAACACGTTTAGCTCCATGGGGACCCTTCCCCCCTAGACTGACTCCAGTGTGATTATTAATAAAATGGTAGGCAAAAGTACGATTGCTTCACAGCTGGTGGTAGGAGGCCTTTTGGAAGAGAGGTGGTTTTTGTTTAACTGAACACCTCCCGTGATTATTTGCTAGTGAACACAGGTCTTCCCTGGAACACTGCAAAATGGAGTGGGGAATGAAGTAATTCTGATAACAAAGAATTGCAAGTTTCTAAGGGTGATGCTGGTGCTGTGGGGAAATGTTTAAGAGCACTGCTTCTCCACAAGCTCCCAACAGCTGTCAGCTTTGACCTTCCACTGGTTTCCTCCTCCAGGGCCCTGGGGCAGGCATCCTGGGAGCAAAGCAAAGCCAGGTTCTGGCTGGCACACCTCTTTATTTAGAAAGGGAGAGTGAGGGCTGCAATCTTGAGACCCCTGGGGAAATCCTCTTTGCTCGAGTTCCTCTTACACACGAGCCCTCCCTTCTCCCACTGCCACAGTGTCAGTCAAGTTGTGTGTCTGGTGGCAGTAAGGTAGGGAATATGGGATAAAAAGGACACGTGGGAATTTTTGGAGGTGGGGCTATAGAGCAGTAGCTGCTGTGTTTCTCTCCTCTCCTCTCCCAGGTCAACTAGGAATACCAAAAGAGACCACCTGGGACCGCAACAAGACAGGACTAGAACAACTTCAGGAACCCACCAAATCGCCGGTGAGTGCAAACACATGTGGCTCATGGACAGGGAGGAGCCTAAGGAGAGATTGAGCAGCTGTTAAGAGTCAGGAAGTTTGCCAGTTGAGGCACCACCTCCAGTCTGCTTTGCCAACAAAAAGATTGCTGAAGGGAGGAGAGGACTCCCCTAAGACTCACAAATGCAACTGTGAGTCTCCATTGCTACTGCCTTCAGAGACTGGAGCAGCAGGGGGGAGGCCCTGTGCTGACATCTGGGAACAGAGAACTGACCAGAAAACTCAAGAGAAGAGCTACACCTTGGTGGCCTAGCAGTGGGGCTGCACAGTGGGAGCCTTTCCACATTGTTCTCCAGATGAGAACATGGTGAATAGTTGCCTCAGAACCTACAGACTATAAATGGGACTTGTTTAGAAACTCACAGGGCCCAGCAGTGCTGCCTGGCTTGGCAGAGAAGCTGAACTGAGACTGAAGCTTTGGATCCTTGGGGTGTGAGAGTCTCTTTGCATAACCACTGTGATCTCTCTCCCCCACCCTGCTTTATCTCCTGGTCAGGAGTGAGTGATTAAGCTAAGAAGCCTACTTATAGTTCAAAAGCCCTCAGGCTCCCATAGCTTATAGGGAAGAAAAAGAACAAAAGAGGCTTTTAACAGCCTCCTTGCTCCAACTCAGGGATTGAAACAAAACTGAAACAACTGTTAATTTCCACAACTGTGGGGAGTCGGGCAGTAGTGCTGTGGGTTAAGCGCATGTGGTGCAAAGCACAAGGACTGGCATAAGGATCCCGGTTCGATCCCCTGGCTCCCCACCTACAGGGGAGTTGCTTCAGAGGCTGTGAAGCAGGTCTGCAGGTGCCTGTCTTTCTCTCCCCCTCTCTGTCTTTCCCTCCTCTCTCCATTTCTTTCTGTCCTGTCCAACAACAACAACATCAGTAATAACTACAATAATAAAAAAACAAGGGCAACAAAAGGAAATAAATATTAATAAAAAAAATTCCACAACGGTGAACTCTTTAAATACCTTACTTAGACACAAGTCAATTCAGGCAAGAGTGGTCAGTAATTTGAAAAGTACTGAGAGAGGGACCTCATAACATCAAACATCTACTGAAAGAGCTACAGCAATATATTAACAGCAACACAGTCATAGCAGGGGACTTAAACACCCCACTCTCTCAACTTGACAGATCATCCAGGAAGAAAATCAATAAAGACATGAGGGAGCTAAATGAAAAGATAGATAAACTAGAACTATTGGACATTATCAGAGTCATTCACACCAAGAAACTGGAGTACACATTCTATTCAAGTCCACATGGATCATTCTCAAGGAAAGATCATATGTTAGGCCATAAATACAAATTCAAGAGCATTGAAATCATCCCAAGAATCTTCTCAGACCACAGTGGAATTAAACTAACATTTAACAATAAACAAAAGATTAGTAATAGTCCCAAAATGTGGAATCTCAACAGTACACTTCTTAACAACTACTGGGTCAAAGAGGGAATAAGGGAAGAAGACAAAATGTTTCTAGAGTTCAATGAAAATGAAGATACAAGCTATCAAAATATTTGGGACACAGCTATGGCAGTACCAAGAGGGAATTTCATAGCATACAAGCACACATTAGGAAACAAGAAAAAAACACAAATAAACAACCTGATAGCACATCTTTTTTTTAAAAGTAGTTTTATTTATTTATTTATTTATTCCCTTTTGTTGCCCTTGTTGTTGTTTTTTTATTGTTGTAGTTATTGTTGTTGTTACTGATGCCATTTATTGTTGGATAGGACAGAAAGAAATGGAGAGAGGAGGGGAAGACAGAGGGGGGAGAGAAAGATAAACACCTGCAGACCTGCTTCACTGCCTGTGAATTGACTTCCTGTGGGCTGGAACCAGTATCCTTAAGCTGTTCCTTGGTGCTTTGCACCACCTGTGCTTAACCTGCTGCGCTAGTGCCCGACTCCCCTGATTGCACATCTTAAAGACCTAGAAGAAGAAGAACAAAAGAACCCTAATGTGGCGCCCCATCAAGAACGCCAGGGATGCTGATAGGGTCATCTCCTCTGGACCTGCATTCAGACTTCAAGGAAGCTGGGCAGGAAGGATGAGAAATGGGATGACGCATTCTCCCCCTGTTATTGTTACAAATAATTATACTGTCACAATTAATTAATAGCACTTTGGCAGTGCCTGGTGGGAATGGAGAGTCAGAAGCACCCCCTCTCCCTTACACAAGGGCATATTTGAAAGTTATATTATGAAAGCGGGGAAAGTGGGTCAGCATAGACGGACAAAAGAAGTCATGTTATGACCTGCCCCTCAAAGAAAGAATGCAGAGATTGAGGCCTCCCAGGTACAAGTTGATGTATCGAAACAAAGAAAGATTAATAGTTAAACTTTACCAGATCTAGATGAGCAGTGGCCCATGACTAGGCAAAGATCCGTGTTGTTTTCACCAGGCTGGCTTCATGGGCAGGTAACAGACGACCAGGGACTCATGGTTGAGCTGTAGGCAGTATCTCTTTATTCATGCAGGACGCAGCACAATCTAAGCCGAGCTATGCTAAACTAAAAACTACAAACAATCTTGTCCTTATAAATATACTAGCCCAGTAGGGTGGGAACAGGATGCGACGCAGAGAGGGTGGAGAGAAAAGTGACTGGTGAAAATCAGGGTATGACAAGGAGAGGGGGCGGAGCAGGCAAGAATTCTACCACTGAACCACCAATGCCCTGGAGGGAGGGTGGTGCTTGTTAACAGAGGTTATGTTATCATCCACATTGGTCTCCAGCTCCCACTGATTCTGTGCTCGGAGAAACTAAGATGGAACTTTCGGAAAGCAAACTGGCGTCTGTTCAGTGATCTTACCAACAAATCTATTCCTGCAATTCCAAATAACTCTATCCCCTCTGAAGATTCCTACAGGCGCTTCCGTCAAGACATCTTCAAAGCAGCTTCCCAAGCCATTCCTTGTGGGAGACGTGCTAACTATACGCTTTGTCTTGATGCTGAATGCGAGCAACTACTAAAGCAGTATGATGAGTTGGGTGACCCAGATGTGGCTGACCATCTCATTGCCTCCCTGGATGCAGCACACCAAGCCCGGAAAGTCTGAACTTCACCCACTCAAGTAGGAAGGCCTGGAAGCTTCTTCACAGACTGGGTGCCGGTAGCCAACCCCCTCCCGTCTCCCATCCTCCCGTATCACCAAACTCAGTGGCCAGTCACCTAACTCAAGTTGGACGTGCTAAGATCGACCCAGTCTGGAAAAGAGAAATTTCTCATGAGTGGTCATCCCACTTCCGGTTATCTTGTCCATCTCCAAAAATCTCTCCCTTTACATTGTCTGAACTGGAAGACGCTTTGAAGAGGGTTAAACCGGGAACAGCTGCTGGCTATGATAACATCACCCCAGAACTCATTCTTAACCTGGGCCCCACGGCAAAGAAGTGGCTCGCTTCATTCCTGTCCCACATCTTGGAATCTGAGTCTATGCCCAAAGTTTGGCGTCGTGCGAAGATTATAGCGGTTTTGAAACCAAAGAAAGACCCAACACTGGCCGCCAGCTATAGACCAATTTCTCTCATCTCCGTGTGTTACAAACTTCTTGAGAGGTTGCTTCTGTCACGTATTTCTCATCTTACAGAGAAATTCCTATCACCCGCCCAAGCTGGTTTCCACCCAGGAAGATCTACCTGTGAACAAGCCCTGGCCCTCTCAACTTACATTGAAAATGGATTCCAGAAGAATTTAAAGACGGGTGCTGTCTTTGTTGATCTCACAGCAGCCTATGACACGGTCTGGCACCGTGGTCTCCTGGTCAAGATCTCAAGATGCCTGCCTCCATAGGTGGCCAACACTATATCGTTTCTTCTCCAAAACAGAAGATTCCGGGTACATCTGGGTGACAAGTCTAGCAGATGGAGACTTGTCTCAAGTGGCCTCCCCCAGGGCTCTGTTCTGGCTCCTACGCTATTTAATATTTACATCAATGACCTCCCAGAAACTTCTTCAAGGAAGTTCATCTTTGCCGATGACATCTGCTGTGCAACTCAGGCATCAAAGTTCGACATCCTGGAGGAAACACTCACGAAAGACATGTCTCTGATATCTGATTACTGTAAAAAATGGCGACTAATTCCTAGCACTGCAAAAATGGTATCATCTGTTTTCCATCTACACCATGCCTTGGCCTCGCGTGAGCTTAATGTGCAGCTTGGCGATACGAGAATCCGGCATGAAGCCCAGCCAGTCTATCTTGGCGTTACTCTCAATCGCACTCTGTCATTTCACGAACATCTCATAAAAACTGCAGCAAAGGTGGGCACGAGGAATAACATCATTGCAAGTGACTGGCCAGCTCCTCATGGGGCGCGAGTGCTTCCACACTACGATCATCATCTCTGGCATTATGCTATTCCACTGCAGAATACTGTGCCCCAGTATGGTTCCGTAGCCCCCATGTCCACTTGGTCGATTCCAAATTATATTCCTCCATGAGGATAATTTCTGGAACCATCCGTTCCACCCTGGTTCCATGGCTGCCAGTTCTTAGCAACATCGCCCCGCCAGATATTTGTCGGGATGCGGCATCATCTAAGTTCATTTCCCACGTCTACGCTCGACCGGACCTGCCAATATACGTGGATATCTTCGCCCACCCTGTTCAACGCTTGACGTCTCGTCACCAATCTGGTCCCCTACGCCTACACTGAACTTCTCTGTTCCAGTCTCTTGGAAACAGAGCTGGCAGTCAGTAAAGAACAAACACCTCATCACAGACCCCTGCAAGAGTCAACCCAGCTTTGACCTAGCACGTTATGATTGGGCCCTCCTTATCACTATCGAACAGGCCATGGCCAGTGCGCCGCTATGTTCCATCGCTGGGGAGCCAGAGATGACCCAAACTGCCCCTGCAGCTACAGACAATGACCCACATAGTCAACGACTGCCACCTCTCCAGATTCAAAGGAGGTCTCGAAACTTTACATCAGGCTCAACCTGATGCTGTTGACTGGCTACGGAAGAAGGGCAAAAGCTAGAAGAAGAAGAAGAAGAGGTTATGTAAATAGAATACAGTGGTTATGTAAATAGAATGCAGTGTTAAGCAGGGGGGATTTAAACCAAATGAAACAGAAGGGGTTTTTAGAAGCATACCAACAGATCCGTATGCCCCCCATAGAAGATTAATGATAGAAAGAGCCCTCAGCAAAAGTCAAAAACAATTCTAAGTATGACTTTCCCTGAGAACAGGGTGATATTAAGTATTGTACCATTCTTTACAGTAAAAAGGGGGAGTGACATGTACCCAGCCAAAGTCACAAGACTATGATGCTTATTGCTACTTCCTTATGAGCTAGATGTTTATGTAACCTGAATGTAACCTGAAAAAGTATAAAAGCTAATGCAGTTTCACTATTAAAATGAGTCCAGATTCACCCTCCGTATGAGTGTGGTGTTTTCTGTTCTCCCTTGTGCCGACTCCTGACCCACTGGGGAGGTCACGTTCCGAGACGCCTGACTCCCCTGCTGCTTATCCACTGTGGTGGTCCACAGCACCCTAAAGCAACCAGAAGGAAAGAAATCACTAAAGTGAGGGCAGAAATCAATAACATTGAAAATAAGAAAACCATACAAAAAATCAACAAAAGTAAATGTTGGTTCTTTGAAAGATTGAAAAAAATTGACAAACCTTTAGCCAGACTCACAAAACAAAAAAGGAAGAAGACCCAAATAAATCATATTGTAAATGAAAGAGGAGATATCACAACAGACACCGCAGAAATTCAACATATCATGCAAGGTTTCTATGAACAACTATATGCCACCAAGCTGGAGAACCTGGAAGAAATGGATGATTTCCTAGATACTTATGAACTTCCAAAATCAAATAAAGAGGAACTATAAAATATGAACAGGCCAATCACAGCAAAAGAAATTAAAACAGTTATCAGAAACCTTTCCAAGAATAAAATTCCTGGACCAGATGGTTTTACAAATGAATTCTACAAAACCTTCAAGAAAGAATTAATACCTCGGGAGTCGGGCTGTAGCGCAGCGGGTTAAGCACAGGTGGCGCAAAGCACAAGGACCGGCATAAGGATCCCGGTTCGAACCCCGGCTCCCCACCTGCAGGGGAGTCGCTTCACAGGCGGTGAAGCAGGTCTGCAGGTGTCTATCTTTCTCTCCTCCTCTCTGTCTTCCCCTCCTCTCTCCATTTCTCTCTGTCCTATCCAACAACGACAACAACAATAATAACTACAACAATAAAACAACAAGGGCAACAAAAGGGAATAAATAAAATAAATATAAAAAAAAAGAATTAATGCCTCTACTTTTAAAAGTCTTCCAGAAGATTGAAGACACAGGAATACTCCCTTCTAGCTTCTATGAGGCCAACATCACTCTGATGCCAAAAGCAGACAGGGACACAACCAAAAAAGAAAACAGATCAATATCTCTGATGAACATAGATGCTAAAATATTGAACAAAATTCTAGCTAACTGGATACTGCATTATATTAAAAAGATTGCTCATCATGACCAAGTGGGGTATATCCCAAGGATACAAGGTTGGTTTAATATATGTAAATCAATCAATATGATCCACCACATCAACAAAAGCAAGACCAAAAACCACATGGTCATTTGACAAAATACAACATCCCTTTATGATCAAAATGCTACAAAAAATGGGAATAGATGGAAAATTCTTCAAGATAGTGGAGTCTATATATAGCAGACCTATAGCCAACATCATACTCAATTATGAAAAACTGGAAGCATTTCCCCTCAGATCAGGTACTAGACAGGGCTGCCCACTATCACCATTACTATTCAACATGGTATTGGAAGTTCTTGCCATAGCAATCAGGCAGGAGCAAGGAATTAAAGGGATACAGATTGGAAGAGAAGAAGTCAAACTCTCCTTGTTTGCAGATGACATGATAGTATACACAGAAAAACCTAAAGAATCCATCAAGAAGCTTTTGGAAATCATCAGGCAATATAATAAGGTGTCAGGCTACAAAATTAACATTCAAAAGTCAGTGGCATTTCTCTATGCAAATACTAAGTTAGAAGAAGTTCAAATCATCCAGAAATCAATTCCTTTTACTGTAGCAACAAAAACAATAAAATATCTAGGAATAAACCTAGCCAAAGAAGTGAAATACTTGTATACTGAAAATTATGAGTCACTACTCAAGGAACTAGAAAAAGACACAAAGAAGTGGAAAGATATTCCATGTTCATGGGTTAGAAGAATTAACATCAGGAGTTGGGCAGTAGCGCAGCAGGTTAATCGCACATGGTGCAAAGCACAAGGACCAGCGTGAGGATCCTGGTTGCAGCTCCTGGTTCCCCACAGGCAGGGGAGTCGCTTCACAGGCGATGAAGCAGGTTTGCAGGTGTCTATCTTTCTCTCCCCCTCTCTGTCTTCCCCTTCTCTCTCCATTTCTCTCTGTCCTGTCCAACAACAATGACATCAACAAGAATAGTAACTACAATAACAATAAAAACAATAAGGGCAACAAAAAGGAAATGTATAAATAAAAGAAAAAAAAATAAAAAAATAACATCATTAAAATTATACTACCCAGAGCCATATACAAATTTAATGCTATCCCCATCAAGATCCCAACCACATTTTTTAGGAGAATAGAACAAATGCTACATATGTTTATCTGGAACCAGAAAAAGACCTAGAATTGCCAAAACAATATTGAGAAGAAAGAACAGAACTGGAGGCATCACACACAAATTGTATTATGTGGCTATTGTCATCAAAACTGCTTGGTACTGGAATATGAGCAGACACACTGTCCAGTGGAATAAGATTGAGAGCCTAGAAGTGAGCCCCCACACCTATGGACATCTAATCTTTGACAAAGGGGCCCAGACTATTAAGTGGGGAAAGGAGAGTTTCTTCAACAAATGGTGTCAGAAAAAATGGATGATATGTGTGGAAGAGTGCAACTGAACCACTATATTTCACCAAACACAAAAGTAAATTCCAAGTGGATCAAGGACTTGGATGTTAGACCAGAAACTGTCAGATACTTAGAGGAAAATATTGGCAGAACGCTTTTCCACGCAAATTTTAAAGACATCTTCAATAATATGAATCTAATTACAAAGAAGACTAAGGCACGTATAAACCTATGGGACTACATCAAGTTAAAAAGCTTCTGCACAGCGAAAGAAACCACTACCCAAACTAAGAGACCCCTCACAGAATGGGAGTAGATCTTCACATGTCATATATCAGACAAGAGTTTAATAACCAAAATATATAAAGAGCTTGCCAAACTCAACAACAAGAAAAACAAATAACCCCATCCAAAAATGGGGAGAGGACATGGACAGAATATTCACCACAGAAGAGATCCAAAAGGCCGAGAAACACATGAAAAAATGCTCCAAGTCTCTGATTGTCAGAGAAATGCAAATAAAGACAACAACGAGACACCACTTCACTTCCGTGAGAATATGATACATCTGAGCAGTTAGCACCAACAAATGCTGGAGAGGTTGTGGGGTCAAAAGAATCCTCCTGCACTGCTGTTGGGAATGTCAATTGGTCCAACTCCTGTGGAGAGCTGTCTGGAGAACTCTTGGAAGTCTAGAAATGGACCTACTCTATGATCCTGCAATTTCTCTCCTGGGGATATAGTCTAAGGAACCCAACACACCCATCCAAAATATTTGTGTATACCCATGTTCTTAGCAGCACAATTTGTAATAACCAAAATCTGGAAGCAACCCAGGTGTCCAACAACAGATGAGTGGCTGAGCAAGTTGTGGTCTATATACACAATGGAATACTACTCAGCTATTAAAAATGGTGATTTCACTGTTTTCAGCCCATCTTGGATGGAGCTTGAAGAAATCATGTTAAGTGAAATAAGTCAGAAAAAGGATGAATATAGGATGATCTTATTCACAGGCAGAAGTTGAAAAACAAGATCAGAAGAGAAAACACTAAGCAGAACGTGATCTGGAGTTGGTGTATTGCACCACAGTAAAAGACTCTAAGTTGTGTGTGTGTGTGTGTGGGGGAGAGTACAGGTCCTGGAAAAGGATGACAGAGGACCTAGTGGGGGTTGTATTGTTATGTGGAAAACTGATAAATCATTTTATGCATGTACAAACTATTGTACTTACTGTTGAATGTAAAACATTAATCCCTCAATAAAGAAAAAATAAAAAGGACATATGAAAGAGGTGAGAGGCAGATAGAAGATGAAGACTTTTGTGGAAATCAGAAGACAACCATCAGTGGTAAGGAACGAAGAAGGACTCCTCCCCAGGAACTCCAGAGGTTGGGTGAGGTAGTGCACTGAGTACCCTAGCTCTCCTGGGTGGCTCCTCTAGCAAAGGCAGGTTGGGTAACTCCAGAGACCTGCTTTTTCTTCCCAGATATAAAACTGCAGAGAATGACTTTGCATCTTAACAAATATTTGTCCTGTACAATTTTATTCTATTTCTTGTGGTATTAAGGAATGAACTCAGGACTTTGTACATGCAGTATATTATTATTCTCTCTGTGTGTGGGGGGTGGGAGAGAGATATCGAGCAGGAGAGACACTGAAACGCTACTCCATCATCCATGGAGTCCTTTGTACTATCCTCTGTGCTCTCATGTGATGCTGAGGATCAAAGATAGGGTTTCATGCACAGCATGTTCTCTACCCCTGAGCCACCTCCTGGGTCTCTTTATCACCTACCATTTACTTATTGATTTATTTTTTTAAAGTTTTATAAGAGAGAGAACGAGAACAGCACTCTGGCATATATGATGTTGAGGCTTGATCCTGGGACCTCATATGTATAAGTCCAGGATTTTACTGTTCTGCTATCATATCTTTTTCTGTGGTGCTGACACTTGAGTCCAGGATCTCCTGTGTATTAAGAGATGTGCTTTACTGGGTGAGTGTTGGTATGCATGAGACCCCTTCTGTTTCATTTGGTTTAAATCCCCCCTGCTTAACACTATTCTATTTACATAACCACTTCATTCTATTTACATAACTGCCGTTAACAAGCACCACCCTCCCTCCAGGGCATTAGTGGTTCAGTGATAGAATTCTCGCCTGCTCCACCCCCTCTCCTTGTCACACCCTGATCCTCTCCTTGTCACACTCTGATTTTCACCAGTCACTTTTCTCTCCACCCTATGTCACATCCTGTTTCCACCCTACTTGGCAAGTATATATAAAGACAGCATTGTGAGTTTTACGGTACCTTTAGTTTAGCTTAGCTTGGTATAGATTGTGCTGCCTCCTGCATGAATAAAGAGATACTGCCTACAGCTCAACCATGAGTCCCTGGTCGTCTGTTACCCACCTGTGAAGCCAGCCCGGCGAAAACAACATAGCCCGGAGAAAACAACAGGTGAGCTGTCTTCTCATCCATGCAATGTATGTATTATTTATTTATTTATTATTAGGTTCAATCCGAAGTATACCAGGGCATTGCTCAGATCTGATTTATTGTGGTGCTAGGGATTGAACCTGAGGCCTCGGAGCCTCAGACATAAAAGTCTTTTGAATAACCACTGTTATCGTCCTGACTCTGTAATTATAATTTAAAAATATTTTTACTTATTTAATTTTTTTGTTATCTTTATTTATTGGATACAGACAGCCAGAAATCGAGAGGGAAGGGGGAGATAGAAAGGGAGAGAGACGATTCGACTTCCGGAGGTGGAGCTACGAGCAGCAGATCGCTTTCTCTCCTCTCTTCTCCTCTCCCAGATCAACTAGGAATACCAAAGAAGACCACCCAGACCGAAACAAGACAGGACTAGAATGACCACAGAAACCCAGTAAATCACCCGTGAGTACAAACACGCGTGGCTGGTGACAGAGAGGAGAGAGGGGCCTAAGAAGAGATTAAGTGACTGCTAACAGTTCGACAGTTTGTCAGTGGAGACACCACCTCCAGTCTGCTCCACCAACAAGGGGACAGCTGAAGGGAGGAAAGGACTCCCCAGAGACTCACCAAGTACAACTCTGAGTCTCCATTGCTACTACCCTCAGAATCTGGAGCAGCAACAGGGAGGGACACCAGGGCACAGAGATCTAACCGGGAAACTCAGGAGAAGACCTATACCTCAGTGGCATAGCTGAAGGGCTGTGAAAGTCTCTTTGCATAACCACTGGATTATCTCTGCCACACCCTGCTTTATCTCTTGGTCAGGAGTCATTGATTAAGCCAAGAAGCCTATTGATAGTTTAAAAGCCCTCAGGCTACCATAGCCTACAGGGGAAAAAAAAAAAAGGCTTTTACACCACTGAACTCCAACTCAGGGATTGAAAAAACTGTTAACTTATATAAAATGGTTAAAACAACAAGAAAAAATAATGGAGACTCGAACCAGAACAAGAGTCCAGCTAAAAGTCCTCCAGAGGGCGAAGCACAAAACAATGAGTTCAACATCCAAACATTAGCTAAGGAAATAATAACAGGAGTAAAGAATTTGAAAAAATTGTAATCAGAACTGCAGGAACAACAAATGAGAATATGGAAGAAAATTCTAATAATCTCATGGTTATTAGAGAGCTGAAAGCTGAAATTGCTGAGCTAAGAAGGCAACTAGCTGAACAAGCTAAAACAGTATCAGAGCAGGGCAACAAAATAGATGAACTCCAGAAAGCAGTAGAGGGCAGAGAGAATAGAATCAATGAGGCTGAAGACAGAATTAGCAAGATTGAGGATGAATTAGAGACAACTAAAAAAGAAGTAAGAGATCTCAAAAAGAGATTAAGAGATGTTGAAAACAACAACAGAGTCCTATGGGATGACTTCAAAAGAAACAATATACGCATTATTGGCTTACCAGAGGAAGAAAGAGAAGGGGAGGAAGAAAGCGTTCTCCAGGGCATAATAGCTGAAAATTTCTCTAGTCTAGACAACACCAAAGACATAAAGATTCAAGAAGCCCAGAGGGTCCCAAACAGAATTAACCCAGACCTAAAGACACCAAGACATGTCATACTTAGATTGGAAAGGAATAAGGATAAAGAAAGGATCCTCAAGGCTGCAAGAGAAAAACAAAGAGTCACCTACAAAGGAAAACCCATAAGATTAGCAGCAGACTTCTCCATACAAACACTACAGGCCAGAAGAGAATGGCAAGATATCTATCAAGTGCTCAATGAGAAAGGCTTTCAGCCAAGAATACTATATCCCGCTAGATTGTCATTCAGACTAGATGGAAGCATCAAAACCTTCTCAGACAAGCAACAGTTGAAGGAAGCAACCATCACCAAGGCTGCCTTGAAAGAAGTTCTGAAAGGTTTCCTATAAACAACAAGACCACCACAAATAGGACATATATCAAAACACTCTAAAACTCTACAAGAATGGCGTTAAAATATCTTCAATCTTTGATATCAATAAATGTGAATGGCCTGAATTCACCTATTAAAAGACACAGAGTAGGAAGATGGATCAGAAAACACAACCCAACAATATGTTGTCTACAGGAAACTCACCTAACGCAACAAGACAAACACAGACTTAAAGTGAAAGGATGGAAAACTATCATTCAAGCCAATGGCCCACAAAAAAGGGCAGGAACAGCTATTCTCATATCTGACATGATAGACTTTAAAATAGATAAGATTAAAAAAGATAGGAATGGATACTACTTAATGCTCAGAGGATCAGTCAATCAAGAGGACTTAACAATTATTAATATCTATGCACCCAATGAGAAACCATCTAAATACATCAAACTTCTACTGAAAGAGCTACAGCAATATATTAACAGTAACACAATCATAGTAGGGGACTTCAACACCCCACTCTCTCAACTTGACAGATCATCCAGGAAGAAAATCAGTAAAGACATAAGGGAGCTAAATGAAGAGATAGATAAACTAAAACTATTGGACATTTTCAGAGTCATTCATCCCAAGAAACTGGAATACACATTTTACTCAAATCCACATGGATCATTCTCAAGGATAGACCATATGTTAGGCCACAAAGACAGCATCAGCCTATTCAAGAGCACTGAAATCATCCCAAGCATCTTCTCAGACCACAGTGGAATTAAACTAACACTTAACAATCAACAAAAGATTAGTAACAGTGCCAAAATGTGGAAGCTCAACAGTACACTTCTTAACAACTTCTGGGTCAAAGAGGAAATCAAGGAAGAAATCAAAATGTTTCGAGAGTTCAATGAAAATGAAGACAGAAGCTATCAAAATATTTGGGACACAGCTAAAGCAGTCCTAAGAGGGAAGTTCATAGCTATACAAGCACACACTAGGAAACAAGAAAAGGCACAAATAAACAGCCTGATTGCACATCTTAAAGACCTAGAAGAAGAACAACAAAGGAACCCTAAAGCAACCAGAAGGACAGAAATTACTAAAGTTAGGGCAGAAATAAATAACATTGAGAATAGGAAAACCATACAAAAGATCAATGAAAGTAAATGTTGGTTCTTCGAAAGAGTAAACAAAATCGACAAACCTTTAGCCAGACTCACAAAACAAAAAAGGGAGAAGACCCAAATAAATCGGATAGTAAATGAAAGAGGAGATATCACAACAGACACTGCAGAAATTCAACATATCATGCGAGGCTTCTATGAACAACTATATGCCACCAAGTTAGAGAACCTGGAAGAAATGAATGATTTCCTAGATACCTACCAACTTCCAAAACTAAGTAAAGAGGAAGTGGATAACATGAACAGGCCCATCACAGCTAATGAAATTGAAACAGTTATCAAAAATCTTCCCAAAAATAAAAGTCCTGGACCAGATGGTTTTACAAATGAATTCTACAAAACTTTCAAAGAAGAACTAATACCTCTACTTTTAAAAGTCTTCCAGAAGATTGAAGACACTGGAATACTCCCTGCAAGCTTCTATGAAGCCAACATCACCCTGATACCAAAAGCAGACAGGGACACAACCAAAAAAGAAAACTACAGACCAATATCTCTGATGAACATAGATGCGAAAATATTGAACAAAATTCTAGCCAACCGGATACAGCAGTATATCAAAAAGATTGTTCATCATGACCAAGTGGGGTTTATCCCAGGCATGCAAGGTTGGTTTAATATACGTAAATCAATCAATGTGATCCACCACATCAACAAAAGCAAGACCAAAAACCACATGGTCATATCAATAGATGCAGAGAAAGCCTTTGACAAAATACAACATCCCTTTATGATCAAAACACTACAAAAAATAGGAATAGATGGAAAATTCCTGAAGATAGTGGAGTCTATATATAGCAAACCTACAGCCAACATCATACTCAATGGTGAAAAACTGGAAGCATTTCCCCTCAGATCAGGTACTAGACAGGGATGCCCACTATCACCATTACTATTCAACATAGTGTTGGAAGTTCTTGCCATAGCAATCAGGCAGGAGCAAGGAATTAAAGGAATACAGATTGGAAGAGAAGAAGTCAAACTCTCCTTATTTGCAGATGACATGATAGTATACATGGAAAAACCTAAGGAATCTAGCAAGAAGCTTTTGGAAATCATCAGGCAATACAGTAAGGTGTCAGGCTATAAAATTAACATTCAAAAGTCAGTGGCATTCCTCTATGCAAACACTAAGTTAGAAGAAATTGAAATCCAGAAATCAGTTCCTTTTTCTATAGCAACAAAAACAATAAAATATCTAGGAATAAACCTAACCAAAGAAGTGAAAGACTTGTATACTGAAAATTATGAGTCACTACTCAAAGAAATTGAAAAAGACACAAAGAAGTGGAAAGATATTCCATGCTCATGGGTTGGAAGAATTAACATCATCAAAATGAATATATTACCCAGAGCCATCTACAAATTTAATGCTATCCCCATCAACATCCCAAGCACATTTTTTAGGAGAATAGAACAAATGCTACAAATGTTTATCTGGAACCAGAAAAGACCTAGAATTGCCAAAACAATCTTGAGAAAAAAGAACAGAACCGGAGGCATCACACTGCCAGATCTCAAACTATATTATAGGGCCATTGTCATCAAAACTGCTTGGTACTGGAACATGAACAGACACACTGACCAGTGGAATAGAATTGAGAGCCCAGAAATGAGGCCCCACACCTATGGACATCTAATCTTTGACAAAGGGGCCCAGACTATTACATGGGGGAAGCAGAGTCTCTTCAACAAATGGTGTTGGAAACAATGGGTTGAAACATGCAGAAGAATGAAGCTGAATCACTGTATTTCACCAAATACAAAAGTAAATTCCAAGTGGATCAAGGACTTGGATGTTAGACCAGAAACTATCAGATACTTAGAGGAAAATATTGGAAGAACTTTTTTCCGCATAAATTTTAAAGACATTTTCAATGAAACGAATCCAATTACAAGGAAGACTAAGGCAAGTATAAACCTATGGGACTACATCAAATTAAAAAGCTTCTTCACAGCAAAAGAAACCACTACCCAAATCAAGAGACCCCTCACAGAATGGGAGAAGATCTTTACATGCCATACATCAGATAAGAGTTTAATAACCAACATATATAAAGAGCTTACCAGACTCAACAACAAGACAACAAATAACCCCATCCAAAATTGGGGGGAGGAATTGGACAGAATATTCACCACAGAAGAAATCCAAAAGGCCGAGAAACACATGAAAAATGCTCCAAGTCTCTGATTGTCAGAGAAATGCAAATCAAGACAACAATGAGATATCACTTCACTCCTGTGAGAATGTCACACATCAGAAAAGGTAACAGCAGCAAATGCTGGAGAGGGTGTGGGGTCAAAGGAACCCTCCTGCACTGCTGGTGGGAATATAAATTGGTCCAACCTCTGTGGAGAACAGTCTGGAGAACTCTCAGAAGGCTAGAAATGGACCTACCCTATGACCCTGCAATTCCCCTCCTGGGGATATATCCTAAGGAACCCAACACATCCATCCAAAAAGATCTGTGTACACATATGTTTTTGGCAGCACAATTTGTAATAGCCAAAACCTGGAAGCAACCCAGGTGTCCAACAACAGATGAGTGGCTGAGCAAGTTGTGGTATATATACACAATGGAATACTACTCAGCTGTAAAAAATGGTGACTTCACCGTTTTCAGCCGATCTTGGATGGACCTTGAAAAAATCATGTTGAGTGAAATAAGTCAGAAATAGAAGGATGAATATGGGATGATCTCACTCTCAGGCCAAAGTTGAAAAACAAGATTAGAAAAGAAAACACAAGTCGAACCTGAAATGGAATTGGAGTATTACACCAAAGTAAAAGACTCTGGGGTGGGTGGGTGGGTGGGTGGGGAGAATACAGGTCCATGAAAAATGATGAATGAAATAGTGGGGGTTGTATTGCTAAATGGGAATCTGGGGAATGTTATGCATGTAAAAAAAAAAAAAAGAAGTAGAAATGCAAAAAAAAAAAAAAAAAAAAAAGAGAAAGGGAGAGAGACAGAGAGACACCTGGAGCAGGACTTCACCACTCAAAAAGTTCACCCCCTGCAGGTGGGAACTGGGGGCTTGAACCTAGGTCCTTGTGCACTGTAATATGTGAGCTCAACCAGGTGCACCACCACCTGGCCTCCTAAAAAGGATTTACTAACAAGGTGAGGGGGAATGTGCGTGCACACAAGCTTGGTACCTCAGGATTATCAGTTCAATGTTCTACCATCTGTATCACTTCCCAGATCTTGAAATCTATCATTTTAATTGATTGCACAATAATCCATGATTTCTTTAACCAATGTTTAATTCAGGGCATTCAAATTATTTACAGCTTTTTGCCATTATAATTAATGTTTCAGTGAACATTCTTCTAGTTACATTTTTGACCACACTTATTTTTTATTTTTTTCCCTTTTGTTGTCCTTGTTATTTTTATTGTTGTTGTAGTTATTTATTATTACTATTTTTTAATGTTTATTTATTTTCCCTTTTGTTGTCCTTGTTGTTTTTTAATGTTGTAGTTATTATTGTTGTTTTTGTTGATGTCGTCGTTGTTAGGACAGAGAGAAATAGAGAGAGGGAGGAAGACAGAGAGGAGGAGAGAAAGAGAGCCACCTACAGACCTGCTTCACTGCCTGTGAAGCGACTCCCCTGCAGGTGGGGAGCCAGGGCTCCAACCCGAATCCTTATGTCGGTCCTTGCACTTTGCGCCACATGCGCTTAACCCTCTGCGCTACCACCCGACTCCCTGTTGTTGTAGTTATTATTGTTGTTGTTATTGATGTCGTCGTTGTTAGATAGGACAGAGAGAAATGGAGAGAGGAAGAGAATACAAAGAGGGGGGGAGAAAGACAGACACCTGCAGACCTGCTTTACTACCTGTGAAGAGACTCCCCTGCAGGTGGGTAGCCAGGGAGGCTCGAACTGGGATTAGCGCCACCTGCGCTTAACCCGCTGTGCTACCGCCTGACCCCCACCCACACTTATTTTTATTAATTTATATTTATCTTAAATTATTAAGTCAAATTCTTAGCAATGAAGCTGCTAAGTTGAAGAGCAGGAACATTTTTAATGCTTTTGATTTTTGTTGACAAAAATCCCTCCTCAAAGGTGGCTCCACTTTTGGCTTCAAATGGTGACGGCTGTGTGAATGTGCTGTTTCCCCACACTTTAGCCATCAGTTGTCTTCTTTCCCTAACAACTTATTATTAAGATTTTGAATATACAAAAAAGCTGTACAGATTTTACAGTGAGTAGCACTCATACGACCACCACCCACATTTTAGTTACCCATCTTTGCTTTATCATGATCATCCTGCCTCCACCCATCACCACCTTTATCATTTTTGAGAATTATTTTTTATGAAAGAGAGAGAGAGAAAAAGAGAGAGTGTTGGTATGCATGAGACCCCTTCTGTTTCATTTGGTTTAAATCCCCCCTGCTTAACACTATTCTATTTACATAACCACTTCATTCTATTTACATAACCACTGTTAACAAGTTCCACCCTCCCTCCAGGGCATTTGTGGTTCAGTGATAGGATTCTCGCCTAATCTGCCCCCTCTTTGTCACACTCTGATTTTCACCAGTCACTTTTCTCTCCACCCTCTCTATGTCACATCCTGTTTCCACCTTACTTGGCAAGTGTATATAAAGACAGCATTGTGAGTTTTACGGTACTGTACTTTGAGTTTAACTTAGCTCGTCTTAGATTGTGCTGCATCCTGCATGAATAAAGAGATAATGCCTACAGCTCAACTATGAGTCCCTGGTCGTCTGTTACCCGCCCGTGAAGCCAGCCCGGCGAAAACAACATAACCCGTCGAAAACAACAAGAGAGAGAGAAAGAGAGAGAGAGAGAGAGAGAGAGTCTCCAGAGCACTTCTCAGCCATATGCAATATGGGGATTGAACTCAGCCTCACACATCAGTCCTGTGTTCTACTGGCTGAGCCATCTCCCTGGCCAACACCGCAACTTCATCTTTTTTTGGATGTATTTCAAAGTCAGTCTCAGGGAATAGTCCATGCCACTCTTTAAACACTTCAACATGCATGTACTAATTAGAGTTCAATATGTGTGTGGTTCATTGCTTTCTCTAGAGGCAAAGCTGGTATATAAAAATGTACAAATCAGGGGGTTGGGCGGTAGTGTAGTGGGTTAAACGCACGTGGAGCAAAGCGCAAGGATGATGTAAGGATCTGATTCGAGCTCACGGCTCCCCACCTGCAGGGGAGTCGCTTCACAGGTGGTGGAGCAGGTCTGCAGGTGTCTCTTTCTCTCCTCCTCTCTGTCTTCTCCTCTCTCCATTTCTCTCTGTCCTATCCAACAACGACATCAACGACAACAATAACTACAACAACAATAAACAACAAAACAAGGGCAACAAAAGGGAAAATTAATAATAATAAAATCGTACAATTTTTTTTTAATTGCTACCAGTTTCATTGCTAGGGCTTGGTGCCTGCTGCATGACAAATCCACCATTCCCAGTGACCTTGTCTCTTTCTTTTTTTCTTTAGAAAGAAAATTTGAGAGGCGAGGGGGACATTGAGAAGGAGAGAGACAGAGAGACACCTGCAGCACTGCTTCACCACTCACAAAGCTTTCATCCTGCAGGTGGGGAGCGGAGGCTTGAACCTGGGTCTTGCGCATGGTAAAATGTGCCCTTAGCCAGGTGTGCTGCAGCCCATTCCTGAAATGGACAAATCCTAAGTATACCATTGGTTGAGTTTGACAAATGTATATACTTGTATATACTTATTCCTGTGAAAACATATTCTACCTCTCAGGGCCAGAAGATAACTTACTCTGCAGAGCATATATTTACCATGTGCTAGGACCTGGGTTCAAACTCCAAGTGATCATGTGGGAGCACCATGTGAAGGTGAAACTTGACAAATACTGGGTCTGTGCTGCAGTGTCTCTCCCTGTCTGATTTTCACTGCCTATCTAGAAACAAAGAGTTTTCCAGGAGCATGTGCGAGTCATTCAGGAACAAAACCCTGGTGCCCAAAACAAAACAAGACCAACCAACCAACCAACAACAACAAAAAGAATAACATCATTCTAGAAGGCTTTCTAGTCTCTGCCCCACCTTCTGATTTCTTTCTATAGTAGCACAGTTTTCTTTGCTCTAGAACTTCATTAAGACATAATCATACAGTACAGTGTCTGTGTTAAAGCCCTCTTGCTTTGGAGAGTCATTCATGTTACTGTGCATGATCCTTTTTACTACTGAATAATATTCCATTGCATGGATGTCTGCCTTTCACTTTTTTTTTTTTGTCTCCAGGGTTATTGATGGGGCTTGGTGCCTGCACTATGAATCCACTGCTCCTCCTGGAGGCTATTTATTCCCCTTTGTTGCCCTTGTTGTATATTGTTATTATTATTGTTGTTGTTATTGCTGTCATTGTTGTTGCATAGGACAGAGAGAAATCTAGAGAGGACGGGAAGACAGAGAGGGAGAGAGAAAGATAGACACCTGCAGACCTGCTTCTCTCCTTGTGCAGCGACTCCCCTGCAGGTGGGGTACCAGGGGCTCAAACTGGGATCCTTATGCTGGTCCTTGCATTTTGTACCATATGTGCTTAACCTGCTGCGCTACCTCCCAGTCCCCTGCTTTTTACTTTATTTATTTATATAGTTATTTATTATTGGAGACAGAGAAATGGAGAGGGAAGGGGAGGTAGAGAGGGAGAGAGACAGAGATACCTTCACCACTTGTGAAGCTTTCCCCCTGCAGCTGGGACCAGGGGCTTGAACCCAGGTCCTTGTGCACTGTAACGTGAGTGCTTAACCAGGTGCAGCACCGCCTGGTCCCTGCCTTTCACTTCTTGACGGGCACCTAGGCTATTCCTAGGTGTGAGGCATTTATGAATGCGGCTGCTATGAACTTTCTTGTATAAGTCTGTATGTAAACACATATTTTCATGTCTCTTGAGTTTCTAGGGACAGAATTCTAGAGTCATAAGATAGATGTATGTTTAGCTTTTTGGTGTTGTTGTTGTTTTGCCTCCAGGGTTATTGCTGAGGCTTGGTGCCTGCACTGCGAATCTACTACTCCTGGAGGCCATTTTGTTGCCCTTGTTGTTATTGCTGTTATTGTTGCCATTGCTGTTGTTGTTATTGCATAGGACAGAGAGAAATCAAGAGAGGACAGGAAGACAGGGATGGGGAGAGAAAGACAGACACTTGCAGCCTTGTTTCATTGTCTGTGAAGCGACCCGCCTTCAGGTGGAGAGCCGGGGGCTTGAACTGGGATCCTTATGCCTGTCCTTGCACTTGGCGCCATGTGTGCTTAACCCACTGCACTACAGCCTGGCCCCCATATATTTAGTTCTATAAGAAAATATTAGACCTTCCTGAAAAGTGGCTGTACCATTTTACACTCCCACCAACGAATGCTGATGTACTAGCGAGTCTGAAGCTCAGAATGTAATAGGGCTATCACCTCTTTAGTTTCATACATCAGACCTCAGGAATACCACTGAAATTCATAATAAATAATTGGCTGCAGTTGTCCTGGCCATCAGCTGAGCACTTTGGTCTGTTGTATGAGTGGATGGACCCCAGCTAGGTTTTCCTGACCTTGAACTTATACAGTTTACTTTGTTGGAACCTGAATTTGTCCATCTTACTGGGTTTGACTTCATCCTCTGAGTAGTTGGGGTTGTAGTGAGAGTAGGTTTTCATATACTCAATGTGTGCCAGATATGGATTCAGATATCAGAACAATCCTATAGGAGAGCTTCTATCAACTCCACTTTAGAGATGAGAAAATTGAGACTCAGAGAGGTTAAGTATTTTGTCCAAGCTGATTAACAAATTAAAAAATAGCTAAGTCATTTACTTTTATTTTTATTTTATCATACTTATAAAAAGCAAGAACTGGCAGAACCATAGGATAGGAGGGGTACAACTCCACACAATTCCCACCACCAGAACACTGTATCCATCCCCTCCCTTGATAGCTTTCCTATTCTCTTTTTTAAAAAAATATTTATTTATTCCCTTTTGTTGCCCTTGTTTTATGGTTATAGTTATTGTTATTGATGTTGTCATTGTTGCTGGATAGGACAGAGAGAAATGGAAAGAGGAGGAGAAGACAGAGAGGGGGAGAGAAAGACACCTGCAGACCTGCTTCACCACCTGTGAAGCTACTCCCTTGCAGGTGGGGAGCTGGGGGCTCAAAATGAATCCTTATGCTGATCCTTGCGCTTTGCTCCACTTGCAGTTAACCTGCTGCACTACTGCCTGACCCCCAGCTTTCTTATTATTTAACCCTCTGGGAGTATTGCCTCCAGGGTTATTGCTGGGTCTCAGTGCCAGCACTATAAATCCACTGCTCCTGGTGGCCATTTTTTCCATTTTATTGGATTGGACAGAGAGAAATTGAGAGGGGAGGGGAAGATAGAGGGGGAGAGAGAAAGATAGATTCCTGAAGACCTGCTTCACCGCTTGTGAAGCATCCCCCATGCAAGTGCGGAGTCAGGGACTAGAACTGGGATCCTTGTGTGGGTCCTTGTGCTTTGTACTATGTGCGTTCAATGGGTGCGCTGATGCCTGGCTCCATTAAGTTTTGTTTTAAAAGACCTAGAAGCCAAATGATAGTTGGAATTAGAACCTAGTTGGCAAACGCTAGAAGAAGAAGAACCTAGTTAATTTGGATCCAAATATCAGGGTCTTAGGCACTCACTGTGTTGCCTCTCTGACTTCTAATGTCTCTCTGCATCTCTCAGTTTCTTCTTTTTTTCTTGCCCTCTAGAGCTTGGTGTTTGCATGACTCAACCACTGTTTCCTGCCAGCCATTCCCCTCCCCCCTTATTTGATAGAGGATGAAAGTCAGAGGGAGAGAGAGAAGAGAGGCACTTTTTTAAATTGTGGCTGAAAAGTATTTAATTTCATATTTCTTTTTTTTTATTTATAAAAAGGAAACATTGACAAAACCATAGGATAAGAGGGGTACAACTCCACACAATTCCCACTACCAGATCTCTGTATCCCATCCCTTCCACTGATAGCTTTCCTATTCTTTATCTCTCTGGGAGTATGGACTCAGGATCATTATGGGGTGCAGAAGATGGAAGGTCTGGCTTCTGTAATTGCTTCTCTGCTGAACATGGGCGTTGACTGGTCCATCCATACTCCCAGTCTGCCTCTCTCTTTCCCTAGTAGGGCGGGGCTCTGGGGAATTGGAGCTCCAGGACATATTGGTGGGGTTGTCTGTCCAGGGAAGTCTAGTTGGCATCATGCCAGCATCTAGAATCTGGTGGCTGAAAAGAGAGTGAACATACAAAGCTAAACAGGTTGTTGAATAATCATGAACCTAAAGGCCAGAATAGTGCAGATGAAGAGCTGGGGGGTGTGTGTCTTTATTCTGTAGATAGCTAGTAGGCATATTTTAGTTATATTCCAAAGGGCCCGTGGCTGTACTAGTTTTTTTCCCCCTGAGCCTGAAGTCTGATATGCAGGTGGATCCAAGTTATTGTCTGGGGAGATGATGTCACGGCTGGAAAAGGACCAGAAAGCTGCATCAGGGAAGAGAGTAGCTCCCTAATATTGGAAAGGAGTATAAATATTGTTGACTGTAAACCCCGTTGATTTGATTTGGTCTGGGGCTCATATTCAGCTTAGGAGCCTATGTGACCTCTGCATCCCTGTAGATCTGAGCTCACACTTTGTGGTCATGAGTAGGAACGTTCCAAGCTGCCCCAGTATCGACTCATCTTCCTCAGGTGTAGCATAGAGTATGTTGTCCATCTTCCCTTTGGAGGATGGAACATTCTTTTTTTTTTTTTTTTTCCTCCAGGGTTACTGCTGGGCTCGGTGCCTGCACCATGAATCCACCGCTCCTGGAGGCATTTTTCCCCTTTTTGTTGCCCTAGTTGTCGCAGCCTCGTTGCAGTTATTATTGCCATTGTTGACATTGCTTTGTTGTTGGACAGGACAGAGAGAAATGGAGAGAGGAGGGGAAGACAGAGAGAGAGGGGAGAGAAAGATAGACACCTGCAGACCTGCTTCACCGCCCGTGAAGCGACTCCCCTGCAGGTGGGGACCCGGGGGCTCGAACCAGGATCCTTAATGGATGGACCATTCTCTACCATTATTGATCCAAGTTGAGGGCAAGATCCTATGGGGCCCCACAAAGGGGTCTATTTTGTTGTTCCAAGAGAGACTTGTATTCCTGCTCCACAGATCATGAAACTCCCCCCCCTCCCAGCAGGTGAAGATGGGGAGTTTGAACTTGGATCCTTGTTCATGGTAACATGTGTGCTGTGCTGGGTATGCCATCACCCAGCCCCTCACCTTCCAGCCTTTCATTTTCTATAAGTATATTGAACATACCACTAAGCCTTAATTCAAATTATTAGTTAAAAAAATCAAAATCCAAAATCTATGGAACCAGTATCTCCAGGGCCAAGGACAGAAGTTGATAAGTTACCACTAAAGAGGCTTTTTTTTTTTACCATTGGTCTTTTTTCCTGTTTGCCAATAGCCTTTTGCAGTGATTACGAACTGTTAAATTTTGGAATTAGGATCCAGCAGCCATATCTATTCATGAGCTCAGGACAGCCTTCGTTGGACATCCCGTGAAATCTCCATAGAGCCAGCATTTCATGTCCACCCTCTAATTTACTTGTCCAGGGACCCAAAGGGCAAAAAGAACAGAGGGGTCAAGGTAGAATTTGCTTTTACCCATCTAGTGGCCCTTCATAGCCTTTATGTCTTCTAGGTCTTGAAAAATTACTTAGTTATTTTTCATTTGAAAGGACTGAGATAATTGAGAGGGAAGAGAAGATAGTGAGGGAGAGAAACACCTGCAGACCCGCTTCACCACTCACAAATCTTCCCTCTGCAGGTGGGGACTGAGGACTTGAACCCAGCTCCTTATACACTATAACGTGTACACTCAACTGGGTTTGATACCACTCAGTTCCATCTTGACTCAGTGTCTAACATGTAAAAGGTGCTCCACAAGTGAAGTTTTACTGCTGTTGGACTGTTTTTTTTTCTCCTCCACACAATATATATATTAAAAGTCTAGTTTGTCTAATTTACTCAGATACCTGTAAAGTATGTACTAATGTAGTCATGACTTATTGAAGATCTATGCAATTGTTTCTTTTTTATTTATTTATTCCTTTTTGTTGCCCTTGTAATTTTATTGTTGTTGTAGTTATTATTATTGTTGTTATTGATGTCATTGTTATTAGATAGGACAGAGAGAAATGGAGAAAGGAGGGGAAGGCAGAGAGGAGGAGAGAAAGATAGACACCCGCAGACCTGCTTCACCGCCTGTGAAGCGACTCCCCTGCAGGTGGGGAACTGGGGGCTCAAACTGGGATCCTTATGCCGGTCCTTGCACTCTGCGTCACCTGCATTTAACCTGACTCCCCTGTAATTGTTTTTATATCAAGTAGATAATTTAAATTCTTATATAGTTATTGTAAAATTATATAATAATTACATATAAAATAAAATTACCATCAAGATAGTGATGCTTTATAAAGTTAAACTTCAAAAAACTCATGAGTGATAGTTTGTATTTTCCCCTAACTTAAAAAAAAATTTTTATTTATTTATTTATTCCTTTTGTTGCCTTTTTTTTATTGTTGTAGTTATTATTGATGTCGTTGTTGTTGGATAGGACAGAGAGAAATGGTGAGAGGAGGGGAAGACAGAGAGGAGGAGAGAAAGATAGACACCTGCAGACCTGCCTTACTGCTTGTGAAGTGACTCCCCAGTAGGTGGGGAGCCAGGAACTCAAACTGGGATCCTTTTGTTGGTCCTTGCGCTTTGCGCCATGTGCACTTAACCTACTGCACTACCGCCCGACTCCCCCCTAACTTTTTTTGTCTGATTTTAGGCTGTGTGCACTTTATTTTCTACCAAAATTCTTATTTTGGGGCATCTTTAAAATTTATTTATGAAATGGAAATATTGACAAGACCATAGGATAAGAGGGGTACAATTCCACACAACTCCCACCACCAGAACTCCTTATCCCATCCCCTCTTCTGATAGCTTTCTTATTCTTTAACTCTCTGGGAGTATGGACCGGGGTCATTATGGGATGCAGAAGGTGGAAGGTGGTATCACAGCTTCTGCAATTGCTTCCCCACTGAACATGGGCGTTGGCAGGTTGATCCGTACTCTTGGGGAGGGTTTTTAATTCTTTTATTTTATACATACAGAAAGAAGGAGAGACACCATAGCACCATAGTTTCCTTCTTCTTTTTTTTTTTTTTTTTTTGCCTCCAGGGTTATTGCTGGGGCTTGATGCCTGCACCATGAATCCACTGCTCCTGGAGGCTATATTTTTCCCCTTTGTTGTTTTATCGTTGTGGTTATTATTATTATTGTTGTTGTTGTATAGGACAGAGAGAAATGGAGAGAGGAGGGGAAGACAGAGAGGGGGAGAGAAAGACAGACACCTGCAGACATGCTTCATGGTTCATGAAGCGACCCCCCTGCAGGTGGGGAGCCAGGGGCTCGAACCGGGATCCTTAGGCCATGTTGGTATGCATGAGACCCCTTCTGTTTCATTTGGTTTAAATCCCCCCTGCTTAACACTATTCTATTTACATAATCACTGTTAACAAGTTCCACCCTCCCTCCAGGGCATTGTGGTTCAGTGATAGGATTCTCTCCTGCTCTGCCCCTTCTTTGTCACACTCTGATTTTCACCAGTCACTTTTCTCTCCACCCTCTCTATGTCACATCCTGTTTCCACCCTACTTGGGAAGTATATATAAAGACAGCATTGTGAGTTTTAGAGTACTTTACCTTGAGTTTAGCTTAGCTCATCTTAGATTGTGCTGCGTCCTGCATGAATAAAGAGATACTGCCTACAGCTCAACTATGAGTCCCTGGTCGTCTGTTACCTGCCCATGAAGCTATCCCGGTGAAAACAACCTAACCCGTCGAAAACGACATATGGCGCCCAACGTGGGGCTAGACCTGCGCAACTCCCAGATAAGTGAAGACTTTGCCTACCTATGCACTATGGTCTTCTCTTTTACTTACGAAGAGGTTTGCCAAAGCCTCTACTGTTTCATTATGAGACAGTTTCTCTGTCTCTGGAACATTTTACTCTGGGCCACACTTCGGTTCCCTCACCGGGAACTTTGGTTTCTTATGACCAAGATCATAGAGCTTGGGAGATGCACAGAGATTTCTCCTTGGACTTTCTGGATTCCCTCTCCCATGTTTTCTGAGGAAAAGGACTACATTTTGCTCCAGGCCACAATTTGGTTCTTTATGACCGTAATCATAGACCTTGAGATATGCATGGGGATTTCCACTGGGACTTTCTGGACTTCTTCTTGAATGTTCCCCATGGAGAAGGACTACTCTAATTTGAAGAGCATTCTCCAGTACCCTGGCAGTTCCCAAGTATGGAGACACGTGGTTAGTTCTACTCTCCTGATTGGATTCTTTCTTCCATGAGAAGACACTTTTAAAAATGGGTGCCTAAAGCAATCCAGCAAGAACAGTCAGAAACACCCTAAATGGAATTTCGAGGAGCTTTTTGGACTAGGTCGCCCTCCGGGGATTCTTAATCCTACATGGTGAGATCTTGATAATCTGTTTCAAGTTGTGTTTCATAAGAGAATGATTTGAATGACTGAATTTTTGTTTGACATTGACTTAAAAAAATGCTAGATGCAGCCATGATTTCTAGAGACATCCAGAAACAATCCAAAAAATTGTTTTTTCCCTCCTTTGATTTCTCTTTTACATCTTGACATGAATCTGAAACGTTTAATCCTGAAAACTGTATGAGTTATGGGTGGGGCAGATAGTACAATGATTATGTTAATTATTCTCATGCCTGAGGCTTTTAACCGTGGTTCTTCTGTTTACCTTTCCACATTTTATTGAGTTTAAACTGTTTAAACAACCTTAAAATCATATTAGAAAGGACTTCCAATTATAATGGAGTTATCAATTATAGTAAACTTCTAATCTGCTACAAGTTTTGTTCAACAAGTAAGTGAATTTCAGCTGTCAAAGTCTTCACATAAAAAAGCATCTACTCAAATGAAATTCCTGGAAATCCATTTAGATCCGGTTCTCTGACATCGCCCCCAGAAACCAATGATGAGACCTGGCACGACCTGAAGAAACAGATTCACAGAGTCCAAAGATCACTCTCTACAGAAAAGCAAAATTCAGGTGGCCGCCATTCCCCATCGAGAGACATACAGCGTTTCATCCCTTGGCATTTTCTTCTGTGGTCAGCTACTTTAGACTGACACCTCCATCAGACTTACTGGTACACACTGCTGTGTTTCTCAAAGACTAACTTCAGCCAGTTGCCTTGAAACTTTATAGACCATGTCCCCTCGCCTGCAGGCTCTGTCCCAGAGGCAGAAAGCTCCCCCTCCTTATTAGGTTATGCCCACAGAGGCATGAAGCGCCCCAAGAGGCAAGAGATGCCCACAAAAGCAGGAAACGCCCTTTGAGGCAAGAGATGCCCCCAGAGGCATGAAGCACTCCCAGAGGCAAGAAATGCCCTTTCGCCTGCTAGGCCTTGCCCTTTGAGGCAAGAAAAGCTCCACTTGGCATCACACTGGTTATTGCTGCTCGCCTATTTTGTTTTCCATGTTATATGCCAGTTCTTTTGAAAACGCCTGTACGATATATGTTTCTGTTCACCCCATAATGGCCATTAGTTAAAAAGAAAGGGGGAATTGTTGGTATGCATGAGACCCCTTCTGTTTCATTTGGTTTAAATCCCCCCTGCTTAACACTATTCTATTTACATAATCACTGTTAACAAGTTCCACCCTCCCTCCAGGGCATTGTGGTTCAGTGATAGGATTCTCTCCTGCTCTGCCCCTTCTTTGTCACACTCTGATTTTCACCAGTCACTTTTCTCTCCACCCTCTCTATGTCACATCCTGTTTCCACCCTACTTGGGAAGTATATATAAAGACAGCATTGTGAGTTTTAGAGTACTTTACCTTGAGTTTAGCTTAGCTCATCTTAGATTGTGCTGCGTCCTGCATGAATAAAGAGATACTGCCTACAGCTCAACTATGAGTCCCTGGTCGTCTGTTACCTGCCCATGAAGCTATCCCGGTGAATACAACCTAACCCGTCGAAAACGACAAGGCCAGTCCTTGCACTTGGCACCATGTGTGCCTAACCCACTGTGCTACTACCCAACCCCCAGTTTCCTTCTTTCTATGCTGCTCCCATGTGGCACTGAGGCTTGAACTCCAGCTACACACATGGCAAAGCAAGTGACCTGCTGGTTGAGCTATTTTCTAGTTCAACAGATTCTTGATAACTGTTTTTTGAAAGCCACTTTTTTCATTTTTATTGGGGGCTTAATGGTTTATAATAGTTGTTGGCACACGGGTACAGTTGCTCATCTCCCTCATATAGGTGTCTACAAAGCACTCCCACTCTCAACATAGGTCCTTTTTCACCATCGTGCAACAGGACCTCAATGTACTTTCCATCTTCTTCCTTACCCAGAGTCCTTTGCTTTGGGCAACACACAGCATTTAGTTAAAGTTTCATTTTGTGTTTTCTCTTTCTGTCCTATTTTTGGAGTTCCACCTGTAAGTGGAATCACCCAATATTCATCTTTCTCTTTTTGGGTATATCTCACTTAACATAATTCCTTCAAGTTCCATCCAAGATGAGGTGAAAAAAATGACAAATCACCCCCCCCCCCAATCTCTTAATGAGGAAGCCCTCCGGGTTCTCTAACACACTTCTGCTATAGGGTGGCCTCCACGCCTCCTCCAGGAAAGTCACTAGTCCAGACTTTGCTCATGTAACATTGACCTGCTTAACATCTCAGCTGAGTGGACAGTTGATGCTTCCAAGTCCATCCACCTGGAAGTGAGTCAGAGTCTCCTCCTCAAACACATTCCTGTCTACCTTCTCTCTATAGCTCCTGGCAGCTCTGTCCTTCCTGTTCAACCCCCAATCTCACTTCACCCTTGAATTTCTGTCTCTTTTATAACCCACACCTAATTCCTCAACTTTCCTTACTGACTCTTACCTTCACAATACATCTAGAATTTGACCTGTTCCTGTGGCCTCGACTATTGCCTAACTCACCCACATCTGACTGGTCTCCAGGCTTCAGCTCCAGTCTAGTCCAAATACAGAAGCCAAGGAAATCTTTAAAAACATGTCAGATCAGGTCAGTTCCCTGCCACAAACTTTTGGTGACTCCTCTTGTCACCAAGAGTCAATAGAGAAGTCCTTACAATGGCTATGGAGCCTTATATCACCTGGCCCCATGACCTGTCTACCCTTTTATTTTTTGGTGCTGGGAACTAAGCCTGGGCCTTACACATGCAAAAACATGTGTTCAGTTAGTGCTGATCTGCATCCCTGGGTCCTCTGCCTCATCTTTTACACTCTGCTCCTATTCCATCACTTCTTGCTGTTCCAAAAGTAAGCCAGACATGCTGCCACCTCAGGGCCTGCACATTGACTATCTTGCCCCTGGGACATCTCCTCAGATAGCAGCTACATGTCAAATTTCCTTATTCCTTGCCTTTACTCAGATTCACTTTTCTTTCGCTTTTCTTTCTTTCTTTCTTTCTTTCTTTCTTTCTTTCTTTCTTTCTTTCTTTCTTTCTTTCTTTCTTTCTTTTTCTTTTTTTTTGCCTCCAGGGTTATCGCTGGAGCTTGGTGCCCGCACTATGAACCCACTGCTTCTGGCAGCCATTTTTCTTATCTTTTTTTTTTCTTTTTGGATAGGACAGAGAGAAATTTAGAGGGGAGAGGAATTAGAGAGGGAGAAAGACAGAGAGACACCTGCAGACCTGCTTCACCACTTGTGAAACAAACCCCCTGTGGGTGGGGAGCCACAGGCTCGAACTGGGATCCTTGCACATGTCCTTGTGCTCAGTACTCTGTGCATTTAACCCAGTGTACCACCACCCATCCCCCTCAGATTTACTTTTCCAAAGTGAATTTAATACTAATTTTACGACCCCTCTGCAGGTGGGGAGGTGGGGGATCTAACGGGGATCCTTGAGTTGGTCCTTGCATTTTGCGCCACGTGCGCTTAACCTGCTACACTACCACCTACCATCCTATTTTTATTTTTACATATTAATTTTATATATTTGGGAAGTAGATAGCATAATGGTTATGCAAAGGAACTCTCATGCCTGAGGCTCCAAGATTCCAGGTTCAATCTCTCCTACACCACCATAAGCCAGAGCTGAGCAGTGCTCTGGTTAAAAAAAAAAAATCCCATTTATATATATTTGGGGACAATTACATTTTTTAACATTTATTTATTTTCCCTTTTTGTTGCCCTTGTTTTTCATTGTTGTTGTTATTGATGTTGTCGTTAGATAGGACAGAGAGAAATGGCGAGAGGAGGGGAAGACAGAGAGGGGGAGAGAAAGATAGACATTTGCAGACCTGCTTCACTGCTTGTGAAGTGACTCCCCTACAGGTGGGGAGCCAGGGCTCGAATTGGAATCCTTAGGCTGGTCCTTGCTCTTGGCACCACCTGTGCTTAATCTGCTGTGTTACCGCCTGACTCCTGGGGACAATTACTTTTGAGGCCACAATGCTTGGTTCAGACTGGGGCATATTTCACTGAGTGGATTAACCAGACTGGATCCTGAGACAGTTTAAGTTGTGCTTCTGTTGCTTGCAACCACATACACTGCACCTATAAGAGCTCTTGAATTAGGAAGTGAGGAAGGAGCTAATTAGGGCTTGTAGGATGAGTGGGGCAGGTGGCTCCAGTGACAGTTCCCAGTGAGGGGGCTGAATATACTGAGGACATTCAATTATCTGTACTTGGAAGGAGCAGGGCCATGGGAATACATTTATTTTCTTCCTGTCCTTGGGGAGTTCTCACACTGCAATGGGGAGAAGGACATGAACACTAGTGGGACAAGACTGAGGGATTTTGCTGTGCTAGCTGCAAGCTAATTTAAGGTGGATTGTGTCCAAGGTTGAAGCTGAAAGTGTATGTGTATAATCTCCTCTAAAGAGTTCATCCTGAACTGCTTTGAGTGTAGACAGGAAAGCCTCGTTAAATACATGCAAAGAAATGGAATCTGGGATTTGTCACCCACCAGGGCTGATCTGGGATAGGTCACTTTGACCCTTTCTGAGCTTCAGTGTCCTCATTGGTGGAGTGGTATGCATGTCCATTTTGAGGGTTTCGGTGAGGTTGAAATGAGATAATGTGTGAAATGAGATAATGCCAAGAACTCTGCATGAACCTGGCTCACAAATTTCTCTTAATAAAAGTCAGCTGTGTGATTATAGTGATCTGCTCTCCTAGTCAATGCTTGCCCTTAATGGTGCAGTTCTTATAAGTACCAGCAGGTGGCACCATGACTCCAGAAGAGTCCGTTCCTGGGCAGATTTTTTTTTTTTTTTCCCCCCAAAGGTCTTGGGGTAGGGGGTCTGAATGGATGGTCTCTCATCTCCTGGCCAGTTAGGCCCATTTTTCCTGCTGTGGTGGGGAGAGGTAACTTCAGTCTCTTCTATTCTATGTAATCAGTCCATGGTTCAGGAGAGAGGGACTTGGGTGATCGTGGGGTAGTCAGTGGAGCCTCAGTTTCCTATTTGTGTTGACCTTCTGAGTGTGACCTTCTGAGACGGTCTGGGCAAAGCTGAGGAAATACTGTATTCAGGCTGCACCAGATAGAGTATTTCCTGAGAGAGCATGCGACCCAGGGAGGCTGGTTACAGAGGGTCTGCAGCTGAATCTCAGGGACAGCTGAGTCTGGTGTTGAGGTAGGTGGTGGCCCAGATGACCTCAATTCTCTTTCTTCTGCATGGGAGGCTACCTCCTCACTCAAGCCAAGGTGGTATTTTGTCCAATGATTCAGGTGCTCTGGTAATTCTAGGTTTGGCCAGCAGAGGGAGGAAGAGAGCTTCCCTGGCTGGGCATGGCCTCCCTGTGTCCTTTTTTCTCTTTGGGGAACCTGCCTGCCTTGGCAGAATCTCCTTGGATAAGACTCAACACGTTCCATGCCTTTCTTTTTGAAAAGGGCTAACCTTCTTCTTTCCCGTTTGGTTTCGGGGGGGGGGGTTGAGAATGAGGGTTAGCTTCATTCCTAACTCTGTGCATCTCCCAGCTGAGGCCCGCTCTCCCTGGACTCCCTAACTGGGAGGGGATCACCTGGCTACTCTCATCCCAGTACCAACTTCTTGGGAAGATATGATAGCATTTCCTCCTCAAGGGTAAGGGTGTGTGTTTTTTTTAAACAGCTTTCTTCTTCTTCTTTTTTTTAAATTTATTTATTCCCTTTTGTTTCCCTTGTTGTTTTATTGTTGTAGTTACTACTGTTGTCGTCGTTGTTGGAGAGAAATGAAGAGAGGAGGGGAAGAGAGAGGGGGAGAGAAAGACACCTACAGACCTGCTTCACTGCTTGTGAGGCGACTCCGCAACAGGTGGGGAGCCGGAGGCTCGAACCAGTATCCTTACGCCGGTCCTTGCGCTTTGCGCCACCTGAGCTTAACCTGCTGCGCTATAGCCCCGACTCCCAAGGGTACGGGTTTTGTGGGGGAATCTTTCTATCCTACCATTAACCCAGACCTAGATGACCAGCTGGATCTCCGGAAGCTGCGAATGCTCACCCCATACCACCCTGGCCGGTTCCCTGCATTCTCCTGGACAGGCTCCCAGAGGCCCACAAAGGCCCTCAGACAAAGTTTTGGGCCAGACTTCGCCTGTGCTTAGGACGGGCAGCCGGCTGGCTCTAGGCACTGCGAGTCCCTGGCACTCCTTTTGGGTCTTTGTCCACTAGCCTTGGACCAATGCTGGCTAGATCCTACTTTTTTTTTTTTTTTTTGGATGGGGGAAGAGTGAGACAATCAGCTGTCAGAACCTTGAGCAATCCCTCTTCCCTCCTACCCCCAGGCCTCTCTTGCAGGTGACCTTCTGCCTACCTCTGCTTGCTCAGCCATGCCCTTTCCCCACTGGCCCTTCCCTTGCCTGCAAATCCAAATCCTCACTATCTTTAGGGACCTATTCACATTCCAGCACTCACTTGTTTTTACTCATTCATTCAGTCAACAAATACTTCCTGAGCCCCTACAATACTTCAAGTCCTGTGCTAAAGGCTGGGGATACAATAATAACAAGATACACAATTTCTACCTCATTTGGAATTCAAGGTCCAGGAAGGTAGTAGAAAGGGGTGTCCAAAACCCTCACCTAAATTTGATTTCATCTTGTGACAAATAGAGTGAAATAGATAAGATAAAGTTGCCCACTCCTGAAAGCCACATTCATAGGATGTTTCCCCAGAGAAATCTTTTTTTAAAAAACATGTATCTATTAGAGAGAGTGCACTAGAGTATCTGGCATATGTGATACCAAGGGTGAAACTCAGGACCTCATGCTTAAGAGTCCAACTCTACTGACAGCCTCACCTTCTGAGCCATGAAATCATTTTCTTTATTTAAGAGATTTATTTATCTGTTTGGGAGAGAGAGAGAGAGAAAGAGAAAACACCAGAGTACCACCCTGGCACATCTGATGCTGGGGATCAAACTCCGAACTTCATGCCTGTCAGTTCAGAATTCTGCCACTGTGCTGCAAGAAATCACCTGATGAGCTGTGAGTGTGGAAGGAGGGACTTTGTCTGCCCCTGTCCTACCAGGGCCTGGCGCACAGTAGGTGCTCAACAGATGCTTACTGAATGAATGCAGGAATCATGATCACATGCAGGGACTGTCCAGTGAGAATGGCCTATGATGCTTCCCCCACACACCCAGGAGTAATGCTGCAAATATATGGACCAGACCCAAGGATTGCAGCCCAGGCCTCCCTCTGCCTAGCTCCTCTCTGTAAGGCTTCCCTACACACAGGGTCCTGTCAGCGTCCTAGGGCCCATGCAGGGATTTGTTAATAACTTTAAAAAAATATTCTGGGGGAATGAACCTATGGCTTTGTGCATGAATGATAGTACCACTGAGTGACCTTCCTAACCCAGATTCTTTCTTTTTTTAATATTTATTTATTTATTTATCTATCGCCTCCAGGGTTATTGCTGGGGCTCAGTGCCTGCACTACGAATCCACTGCTCCTGGAGGCTATTTTTTCCCCTTTTGTTGCCCTTGTTGTTTTATTGTTGTTGTGGTTATTATTATTGTTGTTACTGATGCAAGGCTGTTGTTATTGGATAGGACAGAGAGAGAAGGGGAGACAGAGAGGGGGAGAGAAAGATAGATACTTGCAGACCTGCTTCACCATTTGTGAAATGACTGTGTCCCCCCCCCCCCCCCCGCAGGTGGGGAGCCGGGGGCTTGAACTGGGATCCTTATACCAGTCCTTGGCGCTTCACACCCTGTGTGCTTGACCAGCTGCACTACCACCCAAACCCCCCCCCCCCATTTTTTAATTTTTAGACAGAGAAAGAAAAGACACCACAACACCATTCTACTATCCATGGAGTTCCCCCAGTGATGCGCATGATGCAAACTGTATAGTGTCAGGATTCGGACCCAGGATTTTCACTGGATGAGCTATATACCAATCGTTGTTCATATCTTTTTAAAAATGTATTTAGGAGAGAGAGTGAGAGAACCAGAGCATCTCTATCACTCCACCACATGTGATGCTAGGGATTGAACCTGGGATCTCATGCTTCCAAATTCAATGCTTTAGCCACTGCACCACCTCCTGGGCCACATCCATAGCTTTTAAAAAATACTTTGGGAGTGGGTCGGTAGGACAGTGGGTTAAGCACACGTGGCGCAAAGCACAAGGACCTGCGTAAGGATTCCGGTTTGAACCCCCAGCTCCCCACCTGCAGGAGAGTTGATTCACAGGTGGTGAAGCAGGTCTGCAGGTGTCTATCTTTCTCTCCTTCTCTCTGTCTTCCCCTCCTCTCTCCATTTCTCTCTGTCCTATCCAACAATGACATCAATAACAACAACAACAACAACAACAATAACTACAACAATAAAACAAGGGCAACAAAAAGGAAAATAAATAAATAAAATAGATATTAACATTTTTTAAATGCTTTATTCAATTTTATTTTGTTGAATAGAGACAGAGAGAAATCAAGAGGGAAAGGGGAGGTAGGAGAGAGAAAGAGGGATGCCTCCAGCACAACTTCACAGCTCATGAAGCTTCTCTACTGTACATGAGGCCCAGGGGCTTGAACCTAGATCCTTGTGCATGGCAGTGTGTGTGCTCGGTGGGTGTACCTCCACCTGGCCTCAGCATCCACCACTTTTTAAATTTTTTATTTATTAGATAGAGACAGAGAAACTGAGAAGGGAGGGAAATAGAGAGGGAAAGCTACAGAGACATTTTCAGCTCTACTTCACCATTTGTGAAGCTTTACCCCTGCAGGTGGGGCCCAGGGGCTTGATCCTGGATCCTTGTGCATTGTAATGTGTGCACTTAACCAGGTGAGTCACCATCTGGGCCCCCCCAATCCATAACTTTCTATTCACCCTTTCTTTGGCTTATCACCCTTTGCCTGCCTGTTATATGCTGTTGATCAAGGGCTCAGGAGGAGCAGATGACTCAGAATTGAAAATGGTCATTGTTTTCATGGAGTGCATAGTTCTAACGGGAATGGCACAGTGTGCTGTGATCCATGATAGGGGGAAGACAAGGGGAACACGTAAATCTGCAGGGGTGCCCGTCCAGCCAAGGGGCAACTCCTCAGGGAGGCCTCCTCTGACCACCTTGCTAGGTAGGAGCTATTTCACAGACACTGATCCTTTTTCTTCCTTCCCTTCTTCTTTTTTTTTTTAAAAGATACATAGAGGCAGAGAGAATGAAAGAGACCACAGTACAGAAGATTCCTTCAATGCTGTGAATTTCAGGCTCAAACCTGAGTCATGTACATGGTCACTATCCAAGTGACCTATTTTGCTAGCCCTTTTATCATTTTTATTTATTTATCTATTTATTTATTTTTTAATTATCTTTATTTATTTATTGGATAGAGACAGCTAGAAATTGAGATGAAGGGGGAGACAGAGAGGAAGAGAGACAGAGAGACACCTGCAGCACTGCTTAACCATTTGCAAAGCAGGTGGGGACTAGGGGCTCGAACCTGGGTCCTTGAGCATTGCAACATGGGCACTCAACCAGGTGCACCACTACCCGGCCCCCCTACCCCTTTTATTTTTCTTTTAAAGTGCTTTTTTAGTGTTTATGCTTTGGCATGGTCACTGTCTGAGTGTTTCATTGAGTGCCCACTATGTACTATGTGCTCTGCTGGGCCCTGGGTCCTTGTGCACTATAGGATATGTGCTCAACTAGGTATGCTACCACTAAGACCTCTACTTTTTCTTTTTCTTTTTTCTTTTGCCTCCAGGTTTATTTCCGGGGCTACCACTAAGACATCTACCCTTTCTTTCTTTCTTTCTTTCTGCCTCCAGGTTTATTTCTGGGGCTCGGTGCCTGCACCACAAATCCACTCTGTTCCTGGAGACCATCTATTCCTCTTTTGTTGACCTTGTGCTTTTTTTTTTTGTTTTGCCTCCAGGGTTATTGCTGGGGCTCAGTACCCGCACCACGAATCCACTGCTCCTGGAAGCCATTTTTCCCCCCTTTTGTTGCCCTTGTTGTTGTAGTCTTGTGTGGTTATTATTGTTGTTGTTGATGCCATTCGTTGTTGGATAGGACCGAAAGAAACTGAGAGAGGAGGGGAAGACAGAGAGGGGGAGAGAAAGACAGAGACACCTGCAGACCTGCTTCACCGCCTGTGAAGCGACTCCCCTGCAGGTAGGGAGCCAGGGGCTTGAAACGGATTCCTTATGCAGGTCCTTGTGCTTTGTGCCACTTGCGCTCAACCCACTGCGCTACCGCCCAACCCCCCCTTTTTTTTTTTATCATTGTTGTGGTTATTATTATTGTTGTTGTCGTCGGATAGGACGGAGAGAAATCAAGAGAAGAGGGGAGACCGAGAGGGGGAGAGAAAGATAGACACCTGCAGACCTGCTTCACCGCCTGTGAAGCGACTCCCCTGTAGGTAGGGAGCTGGAGGCTTGAACGGGATCCTTATGCCGGTCCTTGCGCTTCCTGCCACGTGCGCTTAACCCTCTGCGCTACCACCCGATTCCGTACTTTTCTTTTTTGCCTCCAGGGTTATTGCTGGGGTTCAGTGCCTGCACCACGAATCCACTGCTCCTGGAGGCCATTTCACTCCCTTTTGTTGCCCTTTTTGTTGTAGCCTCGTTGTGGTTGTTATTGTTGTTGATGCCGTTCGATGTTGGATAGGACAGAGAAATGGAGAGAGGAGGGGAAGACAGAGAGGGGGAGAGAAGGATAGACACCTGCAGACCTGCTTCACTGCTTGTGAAGCGACTCCCCTGCAGGTGGGGAGCCGCAGGCTGGAACCGGATCCTTCTGCCGGTCCTTGCGCTTTGCGCCACGTGAGCTTAAACTGCTGCTCTACAGCCGGACCCCCACTTTTTCTTTTTCTAAAGATTTATTTTCAGGGGCTAGGTGGTAGTACACCTAGCTGAATGCACACGTTAGCATGCACAAAGACCTGGTTCAAGCCCTTGGTCCCCACCTGCAGGGGGGAAGCTTCATGAGCAGTGAACCAGTCCTGCAGGTGTTTCTCTTTTCCCCTCTCGATTTCACCACAGCAGTTATCAGTTTTGGCAGAAGGTGAAGCTGGGGATTGAACCTGTAGCCTTTAAGGCCTCAGGCATGAAAGTTGAAGCTCTAATAGGCAAAGCTATTTTCTGGCCCCTGGGTCATGCTTTGAAAGCAAACCCTTAGAACCTGTGGAGGGACTGGATGTGGGGTGTGAGAAGATGGACTCCCAGGTTTTCAGCATGAGCTACCGTTGTTTGCTGAGATACAGAAGAGGGGGTCAGGTTGGGGTGGGTAAACTGGGGCTGCTCTTCAGATGCTGTAGCAGAGACTTCAGGGCAGCAGCTGAGTCTGTGGGTCTGACCTCAGGGGAAAGAGGCCCAGCTGGGGAATAATATACCGGTGTCATCAGGGTTCTGTTACACTTTAAAGCAAGGTCACTACCAGAGAGAAGATGGAAAAGATAAAGACAAAGGACTGAATCCTGCACTGTTTTGACTTTTCAAGGTCAATAAGCAGCGAAGGAAGAATAGCACAGCCAGGGGAGTAGGGAAGCTGGGGCAGTTGTAGGTTCTGAGAGTCCAGGAGAAAAGGTGCTTCTCGGGGGAGCAGGTATCAGATGCTGTAGTTAAGATGAGAGCTGAGAATTGACTTGTGAGCTTGGCATCGTGGTGAGCTCTAGGAACAAGGCCACAGACATTATTTTCACTTAGCACACTTTAAAAGGATTTGTTTATATTTGATGAGAGGAAGAAAGTGAGAATAGGAGGATCGCTTTGTCATAGCAGTGCTAGGGATGCAGCCTGTAACTTCAGACATGCAAGTCCAGAAGTCAAACATTGAGTCCCCTCTCCAGTCACCAGACCGCAGGAATTCTATGTCGCCTTTCTATTTATTTTAGAGAGAGAGAGAGTCCTTCTGAGTTGTGCAGGTACATAGAAGAGGACACCTCAGTGTAAAGGAAAGAAAGGCAGCTGTCCCTCCAATGCATGCAGCTTTGCACCAGGCATGCTGTCAGTCAGAGGACAGCAGGCTGGGTCTTCACTCCCCCCTCCACCTGAGTGTCCCTCTTGTGTTTCTGTTTTGTGCACAGCTTGCACATCTGTACTCAGCTGCTGTGTTGGCAACCTGACTGAGCAGTGTCAGTAGAATGAGTGTGGGTGAGGGGCTAAGAGCCAGCTTGGAGTTCATTCAGAAGAGACCAGAAGAGGACCAGCATGTTTTAAGGGACTGTTCTATAGCGAGGTCAGAGGAATGGACAATAGCTGGAGTGGACCAGAGGGGCTGGAAGACAGTCTAGTGAAGGTGGGCAAAGGGGAAGGTGTCCAAGGCAGGGAACCAACATGAGCTAAGTAAGGCCATTAGACATGGCTGGAGGAGGGGGTTTAGACCATCATATTTGAGTGTTGGGAAAGGATAGAGGACAGGCAGGTTGGGGCTTTTATCACTGGGGTTTTGGGGACATGGGTGGGACTGGCATATGACTAGACACATGATAGATGTGTAGTGAGCCTTCTATCAACAGTGTGGGGAGTCCCCACTCAGCCCCCACAATTCTAGCCTCAGTTTACAGTGGACAGATGGGGCAGTTGGGTATTTCAGGTGCTCTCTGAGCCTGGGGGGCAGTTGGGGGGTCCCAGATCACTTCTCTCGTTGGTGGTCCTTCGGTCCTGGCCTCTCCTTTACCACCAGCCTCTGTTTAGGCTGAGGAAGAGCAAGAGGCTGCCCAGGCCCAAGGAGGGAGGAGATCTGGGAGGTGTCCCCAGCTCCCACCTACCAGAGGCTGTAGCTGAGTGGCGAGAGCTGTGCTCCCTGCTCCAAGGTGCATTGAGGGTGGTGGTGGTGGTGAATGAAGCCCCTGAACACAAGGCTTCCCAAGTTTCCACTGAGCTTTCCCAGGGACAGCCAGTAACTGGAGGGGGGTGGCACCCTCTGTGGGAGGGAATCATTGGTGCAGCCTCCAGCACCTGCCTCTCCACATCCCCCTCAGGTAGGGGAGGGGAGAAGGCAAGGGAAACCACTTGGAATAAAAGGAAGAAGCTGTTGGTTCCCTTTTTCTCCGGAGGGAGGCTGGAGAAAACAGTGCACTTGACAGCTGCGTGGGGGTAGGGGTATTCTGACCTTGTTTCCTGTCATGAGGCAAAAGTTGCTCTAAGGGAGGACAGCAACAGCCCTCTCTCCTGTGTCCAGGGACACAAAGCACCCTCTTGCACAAAGCACACCTGTGGCCCTGTGACAGCCCTGTTGTGCTTGAGGGAAGCTGTAGACTGCTCCAGGCCACAGGCCATATGACCAGGAAGCTGCAGAAACCAGACCACAGCCCAGGTTCAGAGCTTTGAAGCATGGGGTGCAGATCCAAGCCAGGTGCTAAGTTCTGTGTTAGCCTGGCTTGGATTAAATGGAGATGCCTCTTTTTCCTTCCCTCTTTCCCCTTGCCTCTCCCTCCCCTTTCCCTCTTCCCTCCCAGACATATTTATGTTAGATGCTGAATTTACCCATAGCCCATCAGGGTGGACAGAGGTGTAAGTAATACTTGACCCCTTGGGTACTGGGTGGTGGCTCTCCTGGTAGAGCATAAGTGTTACTGTGTGCATAAATCCTGGTTCAAACCCTTGGTCCCCACTTTCAGGGGGAAAGCTTCACAAGTGGTGAAGCAGTACTGCAGGTGTCTGTTTTTCTCTCTCCCTCTCTATTACTGACTCCATAAAGAAGTCACTCATTGCAATTGGAACAGTGTTGCCTGTTGAGTGCATCTTGTACCATCAATTTCTTTCACCTCCACTGCAGTCCCACAAGAGAGAGCCATCCATATGATAATGTAGATGAGGAAATGGGGGAGGGGCACAAAGATGTTTCATCTGGGACTTGTAGTCCTAGGTCTCAAGGATGTGGGTGTAGAAGCCATGTCCTGTCACCTCCACTTTCCCCCACAGTCTCTGCTGGTTACCACCATCTCTGTCCACAGGTAGCAAAGGGCAGAAGGTAGAGGACCAGGAAGCAGAAAAACCACATTCCCTTTGAATCTTTCCAGAAGATCTGGACACCTGCAATAGAGTGGCCTCCGGTTTGTTTCAGGGCTCTGTGAGAATGTCCTAGGGCTCAGTAAGGGGTGTGTCTGGGGCTTAGCTGCCCAGGTGGGTCTACAGGATCAGACCTCCTGGGACCTTCAGTAAGTGACTTACACTCTTGGGCCCTCAGATCTCTCATCTGGGATATGGATAGTAGGATTTTAATTGTATCCTTTTTATGAATAAATTATTATTTTATTTATTATTATTATTTTTGCCTCCAAGGTTATGGCTGGGTCTTAGTGCCTGTACTTCAAATCCACTGCTCCTGGAGGCCATTCCCCCCATTTTTGTTGCCCTTGTTGTTGTTGTTATTATTGTTACTGTTGTTATTTCTGTTGGATAGGACAGAGAAATTGAGAGAGGAGGAGAAGACAGAGAAGGAGAAAGATAAACACCTGCCGACCTGCTTCACTGCTTGTGAAGCAACTCCCCTGCAGGTGGGGAGCCGGGGGCTCAAATCAGACTGACTCCTTATGCTGGTCCTTGTGCTTTGTGCCATATGTGCTTAACCCACTGTGCTACCGACCGGCCCCCTATTTTTATTTTTTATGAGAGAGCAGATCACCTCTTTGTCATAAGCAGAGCTAGAGACTGAATACAGGGCCTCACATATGCAAGGCATGTGCTGTATTGGAAAGCCACCTCCCTGGCCCCTGTAGGATGGCTTTAAGGGTCAAAATGAAGACATGTAAAGCTCTCATTGTGGACCCTAGTACATGGCAGCTACACAGCAAATATCGGAGGTGTCATCATGGTGAGTGATGCCTCAGCTCCAGCTGTGGCCCAACTTGAAGAAAGGGACCAGTCACAACTCATCCTGCTAACTAGCCTCTCTGAGGTCAGCACATCTTCTTCCTTCCCTTACCCTCTCTCCCTAGAAGACAGGCTGTCTGTGTGTGTGTGTGTGTGTGTGTGTGTGTGTGTGTGTGTGTGTGTAAAAATGACCAGAGAGAGCCTATTTCATGGAGGAAGGGATGTTTAAACAAGGCTGTGAGGATCAAGTAGGAGTTCACTGAGCACAGAGTATCAAATCATGATCAGAAGGAGGTGGGTATTTAGAATACCTTCAGGCTGGAGTAGAATGAGTGGCCTTTTTCTCAGGTGGTTCACCTTCCCCTCCACTCCCCTCCTGTTCTGGCTCCCAGGTCCTGAGATCCCTCTGGGTGGGGACGAATCTTTAGCATGGCCTTTCTTCCACCAGGGCTAGAACTCTGCATCCTTGGTTGGGCCCACATTCCACCCTCCTCCCCAAGGTCTCTCCCCTTTGTCCCACGTCTTTTGCAGTTCCCCTCCCTGTGCCCTCACCCCCTCCACAGAGATCTCTCTCTCTCTGCCTCGGTCAGTCTAGTACCCGCTCTTTTTCTCTGTGACTGACCTTGTCCCATTGTCTCTCTCCACCCGGGTCTCCCTTGGGTGGGTTTGGGGGTTCAAGAAAAGAATCAGACCAGACCCCTAGAGAAGGGGTAGGACCTGGGGCCTCCATCTGGTGGGGGCTGAGCGCGTCTTGTGCGGGGGTGCGGGGGGGGGGGGTGCGGGGGGCCGAGGCTGGGGTCGCTTGGGCCCTGCGGAGGGGGCGGTGCTTGGGTCTGTTGTGGGGTTAGACTACTGCTGGGGCCCCCGCTGGGCTCGGGTGGGGGTGTGTGTGGGGGGCGGAACCTCGCGTGGCGCCCCTCCCCCTACTTTCTTAAAGGGTCGGTGGGAGAGGCTGTGCTGGGTAGCGGATCTACCCACCCCCAGGGCCGAGTGGGGTGCGCGGTTGGACTGGGCGTGGGGGACCCTCTGCCAGCGGGCGGGAGGGCTGGTCCCTCGGTCACAGCCGCCGTGGCCTCGGCTCGCTCAGCTGCCGCCCCGCAGTCTCCCCGCCCTTCCCGCTCCTCCCTCCTCCTCCCTCCTCGCCCGCCTTCCTTCCCTCCAGCCCGCGTCCCCGCGGCTCCCTGCTCCTCCGCGGTCACTCCGGCACCTGAAGGGACACGGCGGGCGGGTGCGGAGCGGGATCCGCGGCAGTGCGGACGGTCAGTCCCCGCGACCCCCATGGCCCTGGCTTGAAGGCTGTACTGGCGGGACCCTGAGCGGTGAGTGGAGCGGTGGGGACACCCTGTCCCCGGGTGGCTTGCTCAGGACCCGCCCCTCCCAAATCCCGCCCGGGGCCCGGAGGGGGCGGGGAGGGCGCCGGCTGGGTGGCGGGGCGACGCCCTCCGCCCTCCTCTCTCTGCCTGGATCTGCTAACAAAGCTGCATTGGGAGAACAACCCCGAGCATCCGAAGGATACGGTTGTCATGGAGATGGGACTGGGATTGAAAGCCGGGAGATGGCCGGGTCTGGGTCAGGGAGTGGGCGCCTCCGGGGAGCTCCAGACCAGCCTCGGGAGTGTCAGGGCCGCTAGCACAATTGTCTCCTGGGTCCCGCCTCCCGAGCCCTCTTTTGTATCCGCTGAGTATATGTGTGTGCATGGGTGATGCCAGTTGCTTCTTGTTAGCCAGATACCCAGGATGTTGGGTGTTGGGGCCTGCCAGGAGCCTCCTTCACCATGGAGCAGCGTGGAGAATTTATTTCTGTTTCCAGTTTTCCAACTTTGACAGGCTGGCTGGGCGGCCAGGCCTTCCCGGGCTCTGCTCTGCTGCTGGAGCAGGGGCTGAATGGGGGCGTGGCAGGCAGTGGGCAAGGCGGGGAGGCTCTCTGGAGAGGCACATAATGGCCGTGGCAGCCTGCCGCAGGGAGGGAGGGATCTTTGGAGCATGCAGCTGGGGCTGGGGTGGGGTAGGGAATCCAGATGTGGGGACCACGCAGCTCTGCTGGGCCCCACTAAGGAGATGGATTCCGATTCTTGCTGTCCCTGGAGGATGGGGAGCTTCTTGAGTCAGAAGTGGAAGCATTGTCTCTGCAGGGAGGGTGTGTGGATGGGGGGGCTTAGCCCTGACCCACCCCTTTGTCTTGGGGCCGTCTGGGGGGGCACCTGGAGGAGAACTGGGAGGTGGTGGTGGAAGCAGCAGTCACAATGGAAGAGGGTCAAAGCTCCTGACAGGCTCTGCTGAATGGGCAGGTGAAAGGGCTCAGGGTTTCGCAAGGGCAGTGAGTGTAGGAGAGGCAACTGGACTTTCCTGGTTTCCCACTCCTTTCTCTTTCTTCCGATTCCTGGAAACAACAGCTGCGTAATGGGAGGGGCAGGGACTCTTGGCAGCTTGAGGGATAGTGGGTAAGGGACTCTGCATCCCCTCAAGTCCAGTTCCCAGCACTGGGTAGACATAGTCCATCTTGTGCACCACCTCTAGGTTAGGGAGGAAGCTTGCCTTTCAGGGAGGCTCCCAGTACTAACCCTAACTCTAACCTGGGGTCTCTGAATCAGTAGAGTGGACCCATAACCACCTCCCATCTCTGGAGGTGAGCTCTGCCCTCCCAAGAGTGCTTCTCCAGCACATGGTGAGAGGCAGTTGCTTTGAATAGACATTGCTACAAAGTTGCCCCCCCCCCCCCCCCAGAAGCTGGGCAGGTCCCTATGCTTAGGGCTGAAACATAGGATTCCTATACTGGGGTGAGTAGGTTGACCAGTTTCAGGGCAAAAGATGCCTGAAACTGGAGCCTGCCCCTGACACAGTGCTTCTTGTAGGGGCTGGAGGGACTCATACCTGGTATCTCTGTAAGGGCCCTGACACAGACTGCCTGCTCTCCTAGAGGGCTTGTCTTGGTCTGTAGCTTGGGATATGCACTCTCTAGCCACTCTCAGTGTCTCTCCTGAGAGGTGGAGCAAATCTAGCTGGCAAGGACTTCTCTCTTGACAGAACCCAGAGCGGGACTCTGGAGTATTACCTTGTCCAACTTTCATAATCAAGCACTTTCACCATGCTGAGTACTGTCATGCACACAGCACCTTTGGCATGTGTGTGTGTGTGCGCATGTGCACACAAAACAGCTATATGGAAGAGGAGGCTGAGACTCAGAAGAAATTGCTTGTTGAGAGTCACCTGACTAGTAAGGAATGGCAAGTTTGCACCTGGGCAGTACTGCCTGGTACTTAGATCTGTGTCCCCAATCTCATCTTCTTCTCCCCCTGGAGGGGCAAGTTAGGAGAAAGGTGGGTCTGAGTGTCTTGGGGGGGGGGGGAACTGAGGCACTAAGCTGAGGTTTTCTGGAGAGGTAGAATCCAGGCAATCCCATTCCGGATGTTGCTTTGCGGAATGACACTGTCTCTTGCAACAGACATCCTTTGCCAGATGGTCTTTTCCAGGAAAATCTGTTTTGAGCGGTATCTTATGTCTGAAGCTCCATATTTAGCCTAGCTCCTCACTTCGTAGGATACACTCAGGCTGTCACCCATGGAAGGATGTTTTGGGGGAGGGTGGGCTGGGGCCAGACTTGCCTCCTTGCCACAGATCAGCAGAGGTGGGGCAGGGCCCATGTTCCTGCCAACCTAGCCCCAGGGGTTCAGGGCTGCCTTGCTGGCCTCCTTGGTTTATTCCTGCTAAGTCCCTTCAGATCTGCTTCCAGGTAAGTCTTCTTCCCTTGGGTCTGATCTTCCTAAGTGGCCAGCTGCATGTGACCCATTGGTTTCTAGCCCAGTGCAGGCCCATAGCTAGTCCTCTCCTCTGACCCCTGCCCCAGCCGGCTCCATCCACCCTGAGCTGCCTCTGTTGTGTCTTCCAACTCCCTCACCTCTCTCCTATGCTCACCCACCATAACTTTTTTTTTTTAAACCAGAGTACTGCTCAACTCTGGCTTATGGTAGAGCCTGGAATTGAATTTGGGATATTGGAGTTTCAGTCATGATTGTCTTTTTGCATAACCTTTATGCTATCTCCCCCACCCTCCCTGTATATCTTTTTGTCTTATCAAATCTGATAGTACAACTAATACCTACCTACCTTCATCCAGAGGCCTAATTACCAATTATTGATATATTTCTATATTTTCTACCCAATCTCTCTCTGAAACTTTTGAAAGTAAGTTGCAGACATTATAGAACTTCACCTCTGACTATTACAGCGTGGGTTTCTTGAGACAAGGATATTTTGCAGTTTGGTTCTGCTAGGAGCACCCTCACAAAGTTGAACATCATTATGATTTAACCTAATGTGTAATTCGTATTCATTTCTCTAACTGACCCAGTAATGTCCTTTATAGCTGTTGAAACTGAAATTTATTTTATCAAGGATTCACATATTGTATCTGCTGACTTTGGCTCTTTAGTCACCTTTAATCTGGAATGATCCCTTTGAATTTTAATTCTTTAATCCTTTATGGCATTGTCAATTTTATAGAGTGCTAGTCAGTTCTCTTACAGAATGTTCCACATTCCGGATTTGTCTTGCCACTTCTTCACGAGGAGATTCAGGTTAAAAAAAAAATTTTTTTTTTTGGACAAAAATATCCCATAGGTGTTGTGTTCTTAGTGCATTCCATCAGCAGGCACATGTCATTAGCTTGCCCTATAATAGGTGGTGCAAAGTTAGGTCACTTAGCTAAGGAGTTCCTTTGTTTCATTCCTGCTTTTTCTTCTCTGCTACTTGCAGAAGTGGCATCTGCCTGGACACCCATGGACCAGGCCAGCCAAACAACCTGACCCCCTTCTGGGGTCCTTGGCTGGAGAAGGTTGATTAAACATACACTGATAAACTTTCAAGGAGCTCACAACCTTAGAGGTGAGAGTGTGGGGTTTATACAACTCAGGGAAGGTTTTGTCAGGGTGAAAGAGAAGTTCAGAGAATAGTGAGGGGCCTAAAGGAGGGGTAAGGGGAGTAGAGGGGGCAAGGCAGGAAGAAAGGGAATGGGGCAGGGCCATATCTGGAGCCACTGTAGGGCTTCTTAGGGGAGTGATGAGGCAGGTGTGTGTGTAGGGTGGGGTAGGGTGGGCAGGGTGGCTTGGCAGCCGGGTGGAAAGGAGGCCACTCAGGAAGCTGTGATGTAGTCTAGAGCTAGATGCTGAGACCCTGGACTTGGGACCCCATAGGGGATGTGTGCAAGGAGTAGGGGTGTGCTGTACTGAACCTACTGGGACTGAAGGGGCTGAGAGAAGTTTAAGAGACACAGTGGACAGGTGTTGGCTTGACTAGATGGGAGAAGGTGATGGTTGGTGCATTGTTTATGTGAGGGTAAATATTTATTCATGAGAGAGGCAGAGAGAGAGAGAGAGAGAGAGAGAGAGAGAGAGAGAGAGAGAGCAGATATGAACTACAGCATCAGTGTGGCATATGTGATACCAGGGGCCTCATGCTTGAGAGCCTAACACTTCATCCACTGCACTACCTCCCGGGTCGTGAGGCTTCAGATTCTTTCCAGCTCAGAGGAAGAGTTCTCAGGAAGTTCATTACCCCAGCTGCTGGCTGGCACCTGTACCCTTGGGGCTTCTTTTGGGATGAAGGCAGAGGGAAATGATGGTGGGCATTCAGGCACTGGTGGTGGTAGTAGGGAGTTTTGAGAAAGTTCAGGGGCTCACTTAGATTCAGCTACCCCTATAAAAGCCAGGATAATTCTCTCCTTGCAGGATTCCAACCTGCTTATATCACTTTGCTTCTTCATTCTGCCTGGCACCTGAACATGGTGGGTTCCAGTGCCCAGCTTGCTCCATGTCTGCACTTGAGCAGTAGAATTAGGCTGAGGAAAGCAGCACTCTGCTCTCAGAGTGACTTCCAGTGGATCCTTATTGCTATCCTGCAGTCCATCTATGATCTGCTGCTGAAAGAATTGTTGTACATTCTCTTCTACTCTGAACACTTGCCCCTCAGCTGATGGCATCACTTCTTGCTTCTTAGACAAAGTGGGGCCAATCTACATCTCCTCAGGCCCCCAGAGCTGCACCCACCTAGCTGCCAACACCTGCCTTTCTCCTGCCACTGTAGATGATTCCTCTCTGAAAGGGTTGTTAGATTTACTGTCTCCATGTTCTCTTGTTCCACAGTCTCATGACAGTTTCAAACTTGGAGACAAGTAGGTGAAGGTATATTGACCCTCCAGAATCCCTTCTATACTCTTTCCCATTTTGTACCATGTGCTGCCCACTTCATCCAGCCCCAGGGAGACCAGTTAGGGGTGAATGGAGATAGTTTCAAACAGGCAGACAGTGAAGAGAGAATGTATTGGCCCTCTAGAGCCCCTTCTGTACTTTTTCCGTTTTGCGCCACATGCTGCTGACCTCATCCAGCCCCAGGGAAACCACTGCCTGTCTCAGACCCTGTGCTGAAGGCCTAAAGCAGAGAAAGGAGAGAACAAGCAGAGGAGAGAGGGGCTAGTAGGGTAGGGAGCCAGTTAAGAGGAGCTACATAATTAAGAAGCTGGGGAGGATGTGAGGAGAAAGCTCACAGAGGAGGCTAAGAGATGTCTTTAGGGTTAATGAAACTGAACAGAGAAGAGAGGCTGCGATTTCTTGCTTCTTTCTTTGGGTGTGTGGGGGTGCTGTGCAAAGGTTAAACCCCTGGTGTCTGTCCCATCTCTGTGCTTCAGCTATGGTAGGGCTGGCTGGGGGTACTTTGTCTTAGTCATTTCACTGTGGTGCTTGGCATTCAACTCTGAATCCCTGGTCTTAGGAGTGAGATGTGGTTTGTGAAATAGGGTGAGTCCCAGGTGCCTCTTGCCATTCCAACTTAGGCTTTTGTTTTCCCAGATAACTGAGGAATCAACCTGTAGAGAAGACAGATGGGGGCAAGTTTTAGAATTTGACAGCAGGCAATTGTGAATTTCATCAATGCTGAGGGCTCTGTAAGCCAGCATGCAGATGTATGCAAATACCAAGCAAATGAAGGAGCTAAGTAGCTGGGGGTGGGAAGAGAAATAAGCCAGGAGCTGTCAAGCAATGACCTTTATAGAACTCCTTCAGGGCCCCTGGAAGTCCCAGCAGATCAAGGGGCACATGTAGATAAAATGCAAATATGAGCCAAATTCCAGGGACCTCTTGAGTGCCTGATTGGTGGTGGGGGAAGAGGGAGAAGAGACATTCCACATCCTCACAGCCTGAGGCAAAGCTGGCTCCTCAGGGACCAAGTAGAGAGGAAAAGAGAGGGGGTGGTGTTGGGTTCCTTAATAACCCTAAATTGTTGTCACCTGAAGGGAATGGGTGCCTTTCCTGGTCTTTGTACCTGGTGTGACTTTTGTGCCTTGAGATAGAAAGATGGGAGTGATCCTGGCCTGGGAGGATGTGTGTTGAGGCAAGGTGTAGAGGGTCCTCACCTGCCTGGGGCCGTCTCTGGGTCCTCTCTTCCTCCTGCTTCTACCCTCAGGCTAGACCTTTGGCAGGCTGTCTAGGCAAATGCATCTAGTATCCACTGGGTGCTATGTGCTCTCCTGTCTCTCCCTCCCCTAGAGTGGACAACTAGACCACTCCCCTGCAGACCTGAGGGAGGGTTCTGGAAAAAATGGCCCCTGCTGTGGTCCAGGAGGTGTTGCAGTGGATAAGTCATTAGACTCTCAAGCATGAGGTCTCAAGTTCAATCCATGGCAGCACATGTACCAGAGTGATATCTAGTTCTTTTTCTCTCTCCTCCTGTCTTTTTTATTAATAAATAAAATCTTAAAAAAATAAGAAAGAAAAGGGGGTCGGGCAGTAGCGCAGCGGGTTAAGTGCATGTAGCGCAAAGCACAAGGACTGGTGGAAGGATCCTGGTTTGAGCCCCTGGCTCCCCACCTGCAGGGGAGTCGCTTTACAGGCAGTGAAGCAGGTCTGCAGGTGTCTGTCTTTCTCTCCCCCTCTCTGTCTCCCCCTCCCCTCTCGATTTCTCTCTGTCCTATCCAACAACAAATGACATCAACAACAACAATAATAACCACAACAAGGCTACAACAACAAGGGCAACAAAAGGGGAAAAAATGGCCTCCAGTAGCAGTGGATTCATGGTGCAGGCACCGAGCCCTGGAGGCAATAAAAAAAAAAAAGAAAAAAAGAAAAGAAAAAACATCAGCTGCTTCCCTCTCCTGAGTACTTGTGCCCAGCTCTGAGTAGAGCACTACACACTCGCCACCTCCTTTACCTTCCCTGTAGCTGTGCAGGCAGATGCTGCTGGTTGAGACCCACTTCATGGCAGAGGCTACTAGGGCTCAAAGAGGTGGGATACTTCTCTGAGGTCACACAGCCTGGATAGCAGGGCTGGGATCTGGAGAGAAGCCTTTCTGATAGCACAGGTAAGGTCTCACCTGCAGTCCTGGGGTGTTCAAGCAGAAGCCATTGTTGCTGCACAAGGCAGTAGGAAGCCTAGTGGGTTAGCAGTGTGGTTTTTAATTTTATTTATTTTTATTGCTATCAGGGTTGTTGCTGGGGCTCTGTATCTACAAAACAAAGCCACCACTCCTCACTACCACTTTTTCTTTCTTTCCTTTTTTCTTTCTTTCTTTCTTTCTTCCTTCCTTCCTTCCTTCCTTTCCTTCTCTCTTTTAAAAAAATTTTTATAGGATAGAAAGAAATTGAGAGGGAAGGAGATAGAAATCAATACCAGTAGTTCTGCTTCACCACTTGTGAAACTCACTCCCTGCAGGTAGGGACTGGGGGCTTGAACCTAGATCCTAGTGTATCATAATGTGTGTGTTCAACTGGGTACAGCACTGCCCAACCCCTTGTTTTGCTTTTTAGATAGAGACAGAGGGAGAGAGAGTGAAAGAGACCACAGCACCAATTGAGAACCTGAGTTCTCACACATGAAGAAGCAGCACCTTGTCTAGCTGAGCTATCTTACCAGCCTAGATTAGTAGGATTAATTGTCATTTGGGGGTACAGTGGCAGGGAAGACCCCCTTCTTGTTACTCTGGATACCTCTCTGCCATAAGTTGGAACATTAGGGAAAGACTTGCCCAGGGTGACTTGGGTGCAGAGTGGATGCTTAGGGTCTTGTTAAAACAGGAAGGCCCTGGCCTCCAGGCTCACTGGCTCAGGAGCATGGTGGGCTGTGTGACCCAGGAGACCACCTCTCGACTTCCTGTCACCCTGCTGCCAAACTGTCAGGGCCTGGCAGGGTTCTGTGGACTCCCAGAGTGCTCAGACCCAGGGCAGCCTGGGCCCTGCAGATGGTGTGGGGCAGTTGGCTAATTCATATTCGGAGTGTTTACTACACACCAGTGCTTCTTACTCCTCTACTGAGCTGCATGTGCATCTGTGTTGGTGCATGTGTGAAGAGTCCTGCCCCTGTGCTAAGATCTGGGTGAACAAAGGTGTCAGTGTATGTTTAGGGACAGTGTTTTCAGGGTGGGCCTCTGGGGGCAGAGAACAGGTCTGAGAATGAGAGGTTTCTATGTTTGTTTTGTTAGTAAGGCTCACGGAGTCTACTCTGAGTGTTTGGTATCAGAGGTGGGAGGTCCTTGGGGATTGTCTACTCATAGTGATGGTCAGATCTTAGGGGCCCATGAACCTCTCAGAATGCTGAGCACATATATGAGAGTCTTTCTGGAGCGGACCCCATTGCTTGCTCAGTTGCTCAGAAATCCCACCATTAGGAGCAGTTAGGACTCTGATACACACGGGGAATGAGGCCTGTGAGGAGTCTACTATGTGTCCTGATCTCAGCAGTCCTCTTACCTGACATTCTAGAAAAAAAAACACGTTGTCTGATCCCAGCGCTCCCCACATACTCCGCCTGGGTGCATAGTACCCTTAGACATCCCATATACTCTTGGATTTTTATCCTGGGTAGAGATCAGTACCCTGGGTGCCCCATTCCACCAAGTAGGTCTCTACTTCCACTCTCTTCCCACACCCAACTGGTCCCACTGTGGTATGTGTGGGTACCTGTCCTCCCCACCCCAGCCAGGAGCACTGGGCTGTCCCCTCCCTGCCCCTGGCTTCAGGCTGCACAGTGATGCAGGTCCACCTGCCCTGTGCCTTGCCCCTAGGCCTGCAGGTTTCTCACTGCCCCCACACCATCCGGGGAGTCTGCCCTGCTCCCTTTGTGTGTGTGTTGCCTGGACTGTGAGCTTGCAGATTTGCCCTTCCTTGGTGCATGCTGCCCAGGCACTCTACCCTGTCTACTCAAGCAGCCCCTTCCTGAACCTGCTCCTGGGGCTTCCCACCATGCCTGACTTGGACCCCAGTGTGGAGTATACCAGAGGAGGTGATCTTATGAACAGCCCAGTGTCACCCTCAGCCAATGCCAGCCTTCCCCCCTCCCATGTTCCATAGCTTTTCCTAGCTTCTGCCTATAATGGAAAAGCAGATCACCTCCAGCTTGTCTGTTCACCACAAGCTTTAAAAGTGCCTGCTGTCTGCCAGGTGTTGTGCTAGGCTCTGGGGAGAGACAGCAGTGGATGTGACATAGCTCCCATCCTCACTGAGGCATAGGGGATACCGAGAGAGATGGGCTGGACATAAGGTAACAAATAGAAGAGGGAATTTTCATTCTGCTAACCGATGCTTAGCTGATGTTCTGTGGGGAAGTGAGAGAGTGGCAGGATCGAGGAGGGTCTGTGGTAGGGCAGCATGGGAATTGAGCCATGAGTGGTAGAGAGGCAGGCATTTAAAGATTCAAGGAAAGAGCATTCTAGGCCAAGGGTACAGCTGGTGCAAAGGCCCTGAGGTGGGAATGAGCTCAGGGAGCAGAAAGAAGGCCAGCTTGCCTGCTGGGTGGGGGATGGGGAGCTAGTGCAGACAGGGCCTTTTTAGGGCACACTGAGGAGCCAAGATTCTGGAGTTTAGTCAAAGGGTGATGGGAGCTACTGGAAGGCTGGGAGTGAAGGAGGGGCATGAAGCAATTTGTGTTTTCACACCTTACTCCAGCTGCCATGGAGAGAGGAGGTAGGGAGGCAGGATTGTCTCAGGAGCAGCTGAGACCCAGAAAACGCCTGACTTGACATTGATCTCTGCCCCAGCTGGGGTTCCACTGTGGACCCGCTGGACTCAAGGTTATCTCAAGGGCAACAGGCAGCAGGAGCCCCAGCCTGGAAAGGATGCAGGGACTCTTGGTCATTGCCAGCTTGTCATCTGTAGGAGTCCCCATGGGATGACTGCCCAGTCACCCAGCTGCACCCCTTCTCTTGTCTGCAGGGAGAGGAAGGAGAGTGGGGAGAGGAAGTGGGGCAGGGTCATTGCCTTGGGTGGAATCTCTTGGTTGAGGGTTTAAGCCCTTGATCTTGTAAGGAGGTCTTGTAGAGGGCCTGGGAAAATGGGGGGCTGATTTAGATTCTTTTTAAACCAGTTTAAAAGAGTTTTAGTAATGCAGTCAGCTGTTTATACATTTCTGAGGCTGATTTCTATATCCCCAGGCCATATCAGTGCAGAAGGAGGCTACTCACTGCAACCTGAATCAGGTTTTCCTGCTTCTGTGCCTCTGTTTCCCCATTTGTTGAATATGCTGGTGGGTGGGCTAGAGCTGCCTTTTACCTAGAGCTCTGTAGTGAGTTTGTTCTTCCATGGATGTCAGCTCACTTTACTTTCTCCCTCCCACCCTCCTCCTAGCTATGGAGAAAGAGAGTAGAAGTGGTACCCCCATTTTGTACGTGGGCTATGGAAAGCCTGAGGGGGCACTGGCAGGCCCTACAGCACATGGGCTTAGAGTGAAGACTTGGGGTATGGTTTCATACCTCTGCCTGACAGCCCCCACCTAAAGGCACCGCTTTCTTGGGCTCAGCAAAAGGGAGGGGTTCTGGCTCAGATATTTCTGGGTTCTTCTGGCCCTCAGCCCAGGCAGGGACTCTGGGCCCCCCGCCCAGAGCAGAGCTCAATGTGCCTGTTGTCTGCCCACCCCAGAAGTCGAGGACACGGCCCAGAGCCCAGTGCTGGCAGAACCTCCACTCACTCCCGGCTCCAGTAGGACACGACAGGGCAGGTAGGCCAGAGCCAGCGTGAGGCAGCTGCTAGAAGTTGGCAGATGGCATAGGGGCTCCCAGGAGGGCTTTGATTTGTCACAGTTGTGGCTTTGGGGCTAGAATAAACTGAGCATCAGGTGAAAGCATCTCTGCTGTCAAAGTTCAGGCTTCCCTGGGAGCTCAGGCAGAAGCTCCACAAAGGAGAGGTACCCCATTCTGCTGGGCCCAGCATCCATTCACAGATGTGGGGGATTGGGGCATCATAGTAGAATGAGGTAGAAACTATGAACCCCAGATCTAGCATTCATTCAGGACCCCAGGACTTGAAAGCAGGTCAGAGGACTAGAATCTAGGCAGGAGGCCAAAGACTTCACTCTCCTTTCTTTCCTTTTAAATGAACCCCCTCCTCCCAAGGAGGCTCAATGGAGGACATGACCTCCTGCTTTCCCTCCTCTGAGCATACAACCAGGGAACAGACTGAAATAGTAGCTATAGCAGCTGAGATTTAGGACAGGCCAGAAAAACCCTTCACTTGGTGCTGAGTCCCTGGGGCCCCTGATGTCCTAGGATCAGGGCCCAGATATTCTAAAGCTTAGCATTTTAAATATCTGGAAGTTAAAATATGTAAAACATAAAATATGTGCAAGTTAAAAAATAGGTTGACATTAAGAATTTAAAAAAGTTGAAATAAGGGGAGTCAGGCAGTAGTGCAGCGGGTTAAGTGCAGGTGGCACAAAGCGCAAGGACCAGCAGAAGGATCCCAGTTCAAGCCCCTGGCTCCCCACCTGCAGGGGAGTTGCTTCACAGGTGGTGAGGCAGGTCTGCAGGTATCTGTCTTTCTCTCCCCCTTTGTCTTCCCCTCCTCTCTTCATTTCTCTCTGTCCTATCCAACAACAACATCAATAATAACTACAACAATAAAACAACAAGGCCAACTAAACGGAATAAATAAATAACTATTTTTTTTTTAAAGTTGGAAATATATGGAAGATTTTTAAAGCAAGTGGAAGGTAACTTTTTTTTAAAGATAGTAAAATCTTAAATTCATGCACTGTTCAGAATTCTAGAGGTTGTTCTTCAGGGTGGGTGAGCTGGGGCCCAGATTGCTGTCTTTCCTGTCCTCTTTCTCCTACCCCATGTTTGAAAACCTAGTTGAATGAAACATTAGTCATCCTGGGTTGGCAGAGTTCCCCTCAAGGGCCCAGAAGCCCCTAAGAGGAAGGACCCACCTTCTTCTCCAAGTGGAAAATTCCACCTGAAGTCTTAATTCAATGTTTCTTAAAGTTACCTTATTATTATTATAAATTTTCTTATGTGATTGGACAGAAAGAAGTTGAGAGGAAGAGAGACACAAGCAGACTTGCTTCACTGCTTGTAAGCTTCTCCCTTGCAGGTAGGGACAGGGGGCTCAAACCTGGGTCCTCGCATACTGTAATTCCAGGTGTGCCACTGCCTGACACTACTAAATAATTATTATGTTTGCCTTATTTTATTGTTATTAGAGCACTATTCACTTCTAGCGTATGGTGGTGCTGGGGATCGAGCCTGGGCCTTTTGGTGCTTCAGGCTTTTTGCATAATTATTATGCTATGTTATCCAGCCTCCTCAAACCTGCCTTCTTATAAAAAGAACAGATCAGGGAGTTGGGCGGTAGCACAGTGGGTTAAGTGCACGTGGTGCAAAGCGCAAGGACCAGTGTAAGGATCTGGGTTTGAGCCCTCGGCTCCCCACCTGCAGGGGAGTCACCTCACAAATGGTGAAGCAGGTCTGCAGGTGTCTATCTTTCTCTCCTTCTCTCTGTCTTCCCCTCCTCTCTCCATTTCTCTTTGTCCTATCCAACAATGACATCAACAACAATAATAGCTACAAAAATAAATAAAATAAAAGTAAAGATAATAATAAATAAAAAACACAAACAAACAAACAAACAAAAAAAGAACAGATCATAGGGGCCAGGTGGTGGCACACCTGGTCGAGCACACATGTTACAATGTGCAAGGTACCTGGGTTTAAGCCCCTGGTCCCCACCTGCAATGGGAAAGCTTCACAAATGGTGAAGCAGGGCTCTAGGTGTCTCTCTGTCCATCTCCCTCTCCTCTCAATTTATGGCTGTCTCTATCCAATAAATAAAGATAATTAAAAAAGTATAAAATAAAAACTTAAAAAGAGAGAACAGGTCATCTTACTTATTTCCTGTAGTTGCTGGTTCAGAAGCTGTGGGAGAGGGCCTTGTAATCTGGATTTTCACAAGTCTCCTCGCCCCCTGCCCCCAGGTGATGATACTTACGATGAGGCAAGTGTTTGCAGTGTGGGTCTCATTTAAATTCCCTTGTTCTGCAGTTTGCCCTGTAGCAGCCCAGAAGGTTGACCATCCAGCCCTCTCCTCCTCCAGCTGCCCAGAGCCCTTTTTGTTCCAGTTTCAGAGGAAGGATGTTTGTTTGGAGGGCATACTCTGTGTCCCTGGTGGCCTCTGCCACTGGGGGAGATGGGAATGGGATAGCACTGGGCAGGATTGGCTGGGGCCAGGGCGGAGGAAGAGAAGGGGAGAGCCAGAACTACCTCCCATCTGGGATTAGGTTGGGTAAGAAGCTTCTGGGGAATATGACAATTATAAATGTGGACAAGGGTGGTGGTGGTGGTAGAGATGGCTGTTAAAATGAGACAGGTCTTCTCATTTTACAGGAGAGGCAGAGGGAGTGGGGCTGGCCAGGAAGGGGCAGAGAGGAGGTCTGGCTGATTTAGTTACCTGCACTCACCCTGGCTCCAGGGTGGCAACGCTCACTCCCAGCACCCTGGACAGCACCCCACGATGGGCCTAAGCATGGCATGGCCACTTGGGGCCTCGCTTTGGCTTCTCTGGGGTGGGTGGCCTGTCTGTTGACTTCTTTGCCTGCCCTTTTGAGGCAACCTGCAGCCTAGTTCCCTCCATTAAGAACAGATCCACTTTTGTTTGGCTCCTGGGGCCTGGGTGAGATCATGGAAAGAGGGGAGGTGTTTTGCCTCCATCACTCACTCACAAGTGGAAAAGGAAGGGGCCTTGGAGGGGATGAGCACTGCTCTAGTTTCTTCTAGGTTGGAGCCTCCTTAGAGGACTTTGGTAAACTGTGGAGGGCATGTTAGGTACTAGGGGAGGTGGGACTGAGGCACAGAGTGGCTGGGGTCAGGGAAAGGTGTGTGGGGCTGGCAGGAGGAGGCCACAATATGAAGCTAGATTCCAGCTGGAAGGTTCTAGAACAGTCATGTTTGCTATCCTTTTGTTCCCTGACAGGCTGCTTGGCACTGGTGCCACTGGACTTTAGACCCTCAGAACCTACCTTGTCTGACCCATGCTTTCATCTGTCTGTTGTCAGGTGTAGTGGAACCCAGGAGTTGCCAGCACAGGGTGAATGCAGTGGCAGCCATGGATGAAGAGAAGATTCCATCTGCACAGCCTGGAGACTCTGATGCCACCTGGGAGCCCAACGTGGAGCCTGAGGAAGAGCCTGGGATCCAGAATGGAATGTCAGCCAGTGAGGAGCTGAAGAATAGTCATAGCAGCCCAGGGCACGTGATGAGGGTCACCCTGCTGGACTCTGAGGAGCCCACAAAGGGCTCAGATTTGGCCCTCCATGGCCTCAGCCTTGGCCTGCCTCTCACTAATGGCCTAACCCTGCAGCCAGACTCAAACATTCTAGACGATTCAACAGAATGCAGGTCCTGGAGGGCTAGTACACTGGCAGAGGACAAGGATGCCTCTAGAAGTCTGTGCCCAGATTCTGAGGACCCTCAGCTGGGGTGAGTGTCTTAGGATGGGGGCTCATCACATTTGGCAGCTCCAGTGCTATGCGACCTGTGCCTAGCCACTTAGCCTCTCTCATACATAATATGGGATTCTCATATCTCCATTTTGCCCAGCTTTGGGGTGCTTGGGGAGATGGATCCATGAGAAGGATTGGGTTTCTGGTGTTTAACCCTCCTTTCAAGAGGTCACAGGTTATTTCCATGTATAATTGGTAGACCTCAGGTTGGGCAGGGAAGTTTCAAAATGCTTGGATATGGAAGGTCATCTGGGCCATCCTTCTGCTACTGGGAGAATCAGAGGAGAATCTTCCCAATTCTGCAAGTGACTTCAAGGGAATAGATTTTTGATTAATCACTGTCAGCTACTTCTCACCTGAGTGTCACCCGGAAGTTCTACTAAGAATCACACTTGCATTCTACTCACTGGACTTAGATCCCTGTTTCCATTGATACTATCCTCAGAAGGAAGTGGAGAGACTCTTTATCTTGGAGGTGCCAGTTGGACAGGAGAGTGGGGGCCTGGAAAGGGTAATGTCTTCATTACTCCAAAGTGGGCTTCACAGAGGAAAGCCAGAGGAGTCTCACTGTGCACAGCTACAGGCCCTTGTGGGGTGGCAACGTGTGCAGGAAGCATGTGAGTGTGTGCTCGTGGGGCAGGTGTGTTGGTCTGTGCACAGGCACGTGTGAGCACCTTGATGTATGGTTGTAGGTGGGGTATTTGTGTTCGCCAGGCCTGGGTTTGCAAAGGGGTCTGTAGGGTTGAGTGCACTGGGCCTAGTATGGCAGCCTAGACAGCAGTGGAGCACACAGTCTGTACTTCATGACAGATTTACTTGGGATGACTGAAGGCAGCGCAGCAGAGGCCTGAAGATTAGACTGATGGTCATCCAGTCCTTGTCAGAACCAGCATTCAGAACTGCTCAGGTGTAGGAGAAGGTGGGAGAGAGATGCTGGATCATCTGAGATTCTGCCCATGTGATGAGAGCCCCCAAAGGACAGGGTTCTGCTTGTAGTGCAAGTGCTTTTGGTCCCTGCTTGGAGGGCAATGAATGACCCTCCCATCCTCTCCCCTTTCCTCCCTTCTCCTCCTGGCTCCATCTCCTGGATATCAGAAGAGGCAGCTTGCACTCACTCAGCTGCCAGCATCCTGCCACCCCTTTCTGCCTTCTTCCCCTCCCTTGTCTGGCAGGAGAAGGTCCACTGAGGCTGCCTTCTCAGTTCCTGCTGAGACTTGGATTGGAGGATGCCTGTGGCTCCATCCTTTCCTTTCTCAGGTCAGTTTATTAATGATATTTTTTAATGTCCTTGAATTCAGTCACCTTCCTCTGGTCCATTGCCACAGAAGAGTCTATTGCGTCAGAAACCAACTTAATTTTCTACATACTAGGAGGAACTTAGGTAGAGCTTCAGAATGACCCAGCTAATCTTCAGAGGTCCAACTTCTTTGTAACATATGCACTTAACCAGGTGTGCCACCACCCAGCCTCCAATCCAACTTCTTTGAACAGAACTTTTGTGGAAGGTATTTCATTGGAACAAAGCGTTCCTGAGTTACATGACTCAGTATGTGTCTTGTTTGGTGTCACTTTATCTTCAGAAGTCATTGTAGTGGACCACTGCTGTCCATGTACTCAGTATCCCCTTCAGCAAGACCTACTGTGTGTAGAGTGCTCCCTGGCTGTGTGTGTGGGAGCTAGGTGGTGCTGGGGGACAGAGCTAGGCAGAGGAACCACCTGGAATGGTGCACATGCTCAGGGCTGGAGGAAACAGAGACCCGAGGATGGTGGAATGGGGAGAAGGGGCCAGTGCAGGGGATGGTGCAACCTGCCTCCTGCAGAGTCTCTGAGGAGATGACGTTAAGGTATGGCTGCAGAGCTGGTGTGTGGCCAGCCACACTGAGAACCTCCCAGGCTTTGAGGACAGCAAATCGTGACCCCATGTGACACTAGTGATGGGGGGAATGTTCACACTGTTCTGGGAGCCTGGAAGGAGCAGTGTCTAGGCCAGACTGGAGGAAAAGGCATTCATTCATTCATTCATTAATTGAAGCAAACAATGTTGCTATGGGCTGGGTACTGGTATGGAGGCAGGATCACACAGCAGTGCCCAGTTATATCCCAATTTCTGACCCTGTATCTGGCATCCAGTGCTTAGGAGTATTGGCTAAAAGAAGGGCCACTCTGAGCCCATTCTGCCACCAGAAGATTCCCAAATGTGGGTGGATTGGTGCAAGCTCAGCTCCTGCCATGGGGCCACCCTGACAGGATAGTGACTGGTCCTTGTGTCCTGCAGGCTGAGTGACCCTTGTGAGCCAGATGTGCGGGATGGCTTCAGCACCACGTTTGAGAAGATTGTGGAGTCAGAGCTGCTACGAGGCACCCAGTACAGCAGCCTGGACTCCCTGGATGTGCTGAGCCTCACAGATGAGAGTGACAGCTGCGTCAGCTTTGAGGCCCCCCTCACACCCCTCATCCAGCAGCGGGCCCGGGACAGCCCCGAGCCAGGCACCACCTTGGGCATCGGGGACATGGGGCTCGAGGGGGGCCTGGGTGCAGCGGGTGGTGACGGGGAGCTGGGCAGCCCCCTGAGGCGCTCCATCTCCAGCAGCCGCTCAGAGAATGTCCTGAGCCGTCTGTCGCTCTCATCTGTGCCCAATGGCTTACATGAAGATGGACTCCAGGGCCCAGGTGGGGACGAGGAAGAGGAGGAGGAAGAGGACACTGACAAACTGCTCAACTCAGTCAGGTGAGACGGGGCCCAAGCTGGGAGCTGGGGAGCTGTTGAACAAATGGGGGATCTGGGATTCAGAAAAGGCAAAAAGCAAGTTTGGCCAACTCAGTGTCCAGGGCAAGAGCCATTTCCAGGGTTACTGTGCCTCATTCTCTGTGCCCAGAAATCCCAAAGTTTATTTCATTTTTCCTTTTTGACTGTCACTAGATTTATTGCTGTGCACCAGTGCCTGCATGATGAATCCATTTTTATTTTTACTCTCCTCCCACCTTTATTTCTTTTTTAGAGACAGAAATTTAGAGGAAAGGGAAACAGAGAGGGAGAGAGAAAGAAAGACACCTGCAGACCTGCTTCACTTCTCTTGAAGCTTCCCCCTGCCCATGGGAACTGAGAGCTTGAACTCATGTCCTTGTACACAGTTATGTGTGTGCTTTACCTGGTGCATCATTGCCCAGGTTTTATTCTGCCCTTCTAGGCCTGCCCATCCTAGGGAGGGGTAGTCAGTGAGCCAACTGCAGGCTGGCATGGCATAGTGGTCTCATTTGAGGGGCTCTTCATTCTGTCTGATAAAGAGAAGCATCTGAACCTGTTCTGGTGGGAGTTTTCACAGGGCTTGGGAAACCTCCCAGTCCACCACTTTAGGGCCTCTGGCCCTTCCTCTCCATCCCTGCCTTTCATCTGCAGTGACCCCAGCCTGAAGGATGGCCTGTCAGACTCAGACTCCGAGATGAGCAGCTCAGAGGGGCTGGAGCCTGGTAGCATAGACCCTCTAGCCAACGGGTGCCAGGGGGTTAGTGAAGCTGCCCACCGGCTAGCCCGCCGCCTCTACCACCTCGAGGGCTTCCAGCGCTGTGATGTTGCCCGGCAGCTGGGCAAGAAGTAAGTCTGGTGCCCCACACTGCAGGTGTGTCTTCCTCAGCCCACAGAGAGTGTGGACAGCTGCTCTCAGAGGTGCTGGGGGCTCTCCTCTTATCACTATCCTCATTCCTGACCTTACCTGGAGTCTCTTTCCTTTCTCAGCTGCATGAATGAAAACCTGTAATGTCAGGGGAGGGAGATGGTATTGCAGTGACCTCTAGGGGGTTGGGGGGTGGGATGTGGCATGCTGTCTTGGGGCCACAGTGGATGGCTTATAAGGACATTGTGGCCAGGTGAGGCTAGTAGCCAATGCAATGGGGTCAGGACTTGGGCTGAGACCACCTGGGGCACAGAAACTGGGGAAGGGGGTTCCTGACTTTTACTAGGCCCCCTTGTTGGTTGGGACCAGTTGAAGAGGCAAAGTCACCAAAGCATAAGCCCTGGACTTTGGCCTGGGGGCTAGTTGAGGGTGGTGGTGGAAACTATTCAGATGGAAGTTCTGAAAGTTATGGGGGACAGGCAGGGACTATGAGGCTGGTATACCCCAAGCCCATGGAATTACCCCCATGTTCACCCCTCCCAATACTCAGGATGGAGCTCCAGTGAGCAAAAACAGTCTGACCTCCCTCAGAGCCCTCACAAAGCAGAGCAGGCAATGCAGACCCTAAACTTAGGCCCCGGGAGGTGCTGTTGGGGCTGCTCTTTCCCAGCTGTCTCTTCTTTCTCACTTGCCTCCTGTCTCCCCCGCCCCCACTGCAATCTCTCTGTCAGGTGCCTCTGTTATGATTGATCTATTCTCTCCTGTTTTTTTTTTTAAATTTAATTTACTGACTTCTCCTCTTTTCAATCCCTCCCTCTGCACAAGTTTCACCACCAGCAATTAGTTGTGCTTAAGTCTCTCTCTTCTGAAGAAATACACACACTTCCTCAGTTCCACTTCTTCCCAAGCTTTTCCACAGCCCCAATTCTTTTACTTTCTGTCTTGGTGATCTTTGTTGCTGTTTGTTCTCTACTTCCAGCCTCTTCAACCTGTTTCTTTCTTTCTTTCTTTTTTCTTTTTTGCCTCTAGGGTTATTGCCGGGGCTCAGTGCCATGAATCCACTGCTCCCGGAGACCATTTTTTCCCCTTTTGTTGCCCTTGTTGTTTTATCATTGTTGTAGTTATTATTATTGTTGTTGTTGTTTCTGTTGTTGGCTATTACAGAGAGAAATGGAGAGAGGAGGGGAAGACAGAGGGGGAGAGAAAGATAGACACCTGCAGACCTGCTTCACCACCTGTGAAGCAACTCCCTTGCAGGGGGGAGCCGGGTACTCGAACCAGGATCCTTAGGCCGGTCTTTGCACTTTGCGCTTCAACCTGTTTCTACACCTCTTCCCCATCAGCCTTTCTTGCAGGATCATTAGAGAAAGGTATCTTTGAACTGGCATGAGAAGTTGGGGTTACTGAGCTGAAGGGTTGGGGGTGCTGAGATGGACCCAGTATCCTTGTATCCTCCCTCCAGCAGCTACTGCTTTCTTTTTCTTTTATCAAACTTTTCATTATGGGAAGTTCAAGCATATGCAAATATACCAATCCTCCACATACCCATCACTCAGCTTTGATTTCATCAACAGTTTCCTATTCTTGTTTCATCTGCTCCCTCACAGTGTCTTTATTTTTCCCACTTGCTGGAATATTCTAGAGTTTATTTCAGAGACCCAAGTGGCTGTGCAACTCAGCTCCCACTCCACTTCAGATCCTTTGGAATTGAGTCCTGGTTCTTTCCTTGACCCCCAGGCCCTGCACCCTGCCTACTCTTTGCTGTCTCCACACCTGATCTCAAGCTTTGGCTATAGGGTGGTGGCTTCTTGGATGTATGTAGACTCCACTTTTGGGGATACTTTGTCTCATCCCACCCACCCCCCCGCTCCCTTCTCCTGAATGCTGGCTTTTACTTTCCTGTGAGTGTTGGCTGACACATTACCTCACTAGGAAACCTTCCAGAACCCCCAGCCCAAGGTTGACGGGCCAGGAGAGGGGAGGCATCCCAGTGCAGGTCTGGGTGTATGGTAGATATGTGGGCCAGGGTTGAGGAGGGGGCCCACTGTTCATACACTCTGCCCCCCACATTGCTTGCTGTACTTACTTCTAATGGACCCCCACGTTCTCCCGGCAGCAACGAGTTCAGCAGGCTGGTGGCTGGGGAGTACCTCAGCTTCTTCGACTTCTCAGGCCTGACTCTGGATCGAGCGCTCAGGTCAGTAGGGCTGGGGCGGGGTTGGGAGAGGCAGCATAGCTAATTCTCATGCAAGCTTTACCTTAGCCAAGCTACATACCCCTCAATCTGCTGTAAGATGTGAGTCTCCAACCCTCTGGGAAGGCTGTGAGGAGGGGCCACAGAGTAGTGTGCCACCCAGGGGGTCTGAGTGTAGCTGTCTGGTGGGTGCTGAAGATACAGAGGTAGGAACATAGGGTGACCCTTCAGAAGATGGGACAAAGGACTTGCTTCTGTGGGGCTCTTCCTGTCTGCCAGATACTGCAGGTACACACACACACACACACACACACACACACACACACACACACACACACACACACCCTGCATTGCTAGTTGCATTTACTAAGGAGGAACCTGGGCCAAGAGAGGCAAGGAGAGTCCTCCACAATCCTTGGGGGAGAACACGGTAAAAACGGAATTTGATCTAAGGTCCTTCTGATGTCTGGATGGTGGAGGACCACACATGGACCCCCAGAATTGAGGGTGCAAAGTGAAAGGATGTGGCCCATTGTCTAGTAGGCCTGGTTGGGGGCTTGTGGGGAGACACCAGGCCAGAGCCCTACTGGCATGGGATAGCAGTTTCTCAGCAAAGGGCTTCTTGGGTCCTATATTATAGGTCTTCTTGCTGTGTCATGCATGCTTATTTATTTTATTTTTGCCACCAGACTTATCACTGAACCTCACTGTCTGCACGATTCCCCTGCTCAGTATGGGCTCTTTCTAAAAAGATCTTTTTATTTATTTATTTTGGATAGGGACAGAAAGAAATTGACAGGGAAGTGGGAGATAGACACCTGTAGCACTGCTTCAGTACCTAGGAAGCTTCCCCCCTACAAATAGGGACTGGGGGCTTGCTCATGATAACATGTGTGCTCAACTAAGGGTGCCACTGCTCCCCCCCACTTTTTTCTTAAAGATAGGAGAGAAATAGAGGGAGAGTGGGAGAAAAGAAGAGACATCACAGTGTCAATCCACTACTTGTATTGGGCCTCCCATGTGGAAGCCAGGGATGAGAACCCATAGTACTGTGGGTCTTTGACTTGGTGAGCTGCCTCCTGGACCCTACTCACTCTTATGCACTTAAAAAGTGTATTTCTGGGAGTCAGGCAGTAGTGCAGTGGGTTAAGCGCACGTGGCACAAAGCACAAGGACCGGCATAAGGATCCCGGTTTGAGCCCCTGGCTCCCCACCTGCAGGGAAGTTGCTTCACAGGCCGTGAAGCAGGTCTGCAGGTGTCTATCTTTCTCTCCCCCTCTCTGTCTTCCCCTCCTCTCTCCATTTCTCCCTGTCCTGTCTAACAGCGATGACATCAATAACAACAACAATAATAACTACAACAACAATAAAAAACAACAAGGGCAACAAAAGGGAAAATAATAAAAAAAAGATGGGGGTAGATAGCATAATGGTTATGCAAACAGACTCTCATGCCTGAGGCTCTGTCAAGTCCCAGGTTCAATCCCCTGCACTACCATAAGCCAGAGCTGAGCAGTATTCTGGTTTAAAAAAAAAAAAACCCACAAAACATTTATTTCCCATTTCTTCCCCTCTGTTTCCTCTGGCACATTCTGTTAAGTTATTTCTAGTTCAACTATCCTTTTTTCTGTGTCTACTATGCCCTTAAACCACTTTTGTTGAGCTTTTATTTTTTGTTGTGTTTTTTTTTTTTTTTTTCAGTTTTAGAATTTCTACTTTACTTACTTCTTTGAGTTTTTAATTCTCTGGGGAATGCCCTATCTTTCCACTTGTTTTGTTTATCTTTCCATCTCTTGAACATTTTGGTCAAAGTTATTTGAGAGTTCTTGTTTGCTTGTCCAAATACCTGCCTATCTGGGTTAACTGTCTTTGTATCCATTATCTCTTAGTTTTCATATCTTGTTTGTCTGCATGCCTAGTTCTCTTAGTTTTAGGTGTGTATTTTGTATGGAATATAGTGACACTAAATTGTTTCATGTTCCTGTAGAAGTTTACTTGTCCTATTCTAGGCAGTTAAAGTTGGGACTGTACCTGACCACAACTGAGCTGAGGGGTGACTACAAAATTTGGTCAGACTCAGAGTTCATTATAACTATGGGGTGACCCTGCAGGGTTTGACACTGGGAACCTGGTATGCTGACTGAGGCCTCTCCCTTTGGTGGGCTCTGAATCCTAATTTTGTCTCCTGATTGCAAGAAGGCTATTAAAATACTCAACATCCTGTACCCCTAGAGGCTTTCTGCTTAGCTTTTCACTGTCCTGCTGTTTGATCATCCATATTTGGCAATTAGCTCAAGGGGAGGACTAGCCATGTGTCTACTGCCCCTCAAACCTGCAGGCTTTTCTCCTTAGATCCGTGAAGCTCCACATGCTCTGCCTTTTGCTTATGCCCATAGTCAGCGGTGCCCCCCAGGAAAAAACAGATTATCTCACCCTGTGTAGCTCTTTCCTCTCCAGTATCTTGAAACTTTCAGTCTTTGTTATGTTAGCAGATTTCTGATAGCTTAAGAGATATGTGCTCTGCCTTGCTCTTCTCATCGCTCTTGTTGGACCAAGTGCTGGTGGTATGCCACAAGCTACTCCATCTGAAGCTAAGTCTGAAATGGCAATGGACAGAGGGAGATGAGTCAGGAAGGGGCTTAGTGGACCTGACCAGGGGCACAAGTTCTGGGCCAGAGCCCAGTGTAGTGGAACTCAACTGCACAGACTCTGGGAAGCCACAGAAAGTGGCAGGGAATGAACCGATGTTCAGGAGGCAGGGCTGGCCGCAGCAAGCTGGTGGTCCTTGATACAAAGGTGTGCAGGTTTCTGCAGAGGGTCAGGTGGGAGAGGACAGGATGAGGTTGGGCAGTGGGGCTGGAGGGAAGACTGATATGAGAGCTTGCAGAGATTAGAGGAGAAGGGCTGAGGGTGCTGAGGTAGAGGAGAACTAAGGACAGTGGGGAGACTGGCCTTGTGAGCTGGTGTGGCTGTGCTCAGTTGGGATCTGGTAAGCACATTCCCCACCCTCCGTATCCTCCCTAAGAGGAGTTTGGGTTGAGGAGTAGGAGCTAGAGTGTATATGACACATAGGTGGAATGGTCTAATATTGGAATGGGGAGGGGCTGTGTCTAGAAAGTCCTAGTGGAGTGTGAGAAGAGGGGAAGGTATGAGTTGGGGGCCAGGGAGGAGAAGCAGGGAGTGAGGAAAACTAGATGTCAGATGAGAGGATTTTGTATTACATTTGATTGGGTAGGATTGAATTAGAGAGTGGTCTGCAGTTTGAGGTATGTTGGGCTGGTTAGGTGGGGGTCCCAGGGGCCAGGTGCCTACATATCTGCCATAAGAGGATAAAGCAGAGTGTGTATTACAGCTGCTTTGAGCCAGAAACCAAGCCAAATGAACAATATATTAGGAACAGTGCCTGGGGAGGTGATTCCATGGGTAGGGTAGAATTCATGCTTTGCAAACCTGAGGTCTCCAGTCATTCCCAGGTCCCACAAATGGCCAGAGCACCTTTTTAAATTTATCACTAAATAAATATGTAAATCATTTAAAAATTAGGAACAAACTAGCCTCATGAACCCAGGGCAGAGGCCCGACCAGGCTCACACTGCAATTTGCCCAGGGCTTTGTGAGTCAGCTCCTCTGAGGTTTTTTGTTTGTTTTTTTGCCTCCAGGGTTGTTGCTGGGGCTCAGTGCCTGCACTACAAATTCACTGCTCCTGTTGGCCATTTTTCCCATTTGATTGCCCTTGTTGTTATTATTATTGCTATCATTGCTGTTGCTGTTGGATAGGAGAGAGGAGTGGAGACAGAGGGAGAGATAAAGACAGACACCTATAGACCTGCTTCACCACCTGTGAAGTGACGCCCCTAGAGGTGGGGAGCCAGGGGCTTGAACTGGGATCCTTACTCCGGTCCTTGAGCTTTGAGCCATGTGTGCTTAACCTACCAGACCCCTAGCCCCTCTGAGTTTTAAGATCAGCTGCCAGAATCTCCTGGGACTTGGTGAGCTTTAATGGAGGGAGGAGCCTTCCATTGATTGATATCTGAAGCTGGAGCAAGTCCTGACTGTCCTTGTGGATAGAAACCCCTAAGTGTTGGGGGTTGGGCTATAACATAGCGGGTTAAGTGCACATGGCCCAAAACTTGATGACCGGTGTAAGGGTCCTGGTTCGAGCCCCCAGCTCCTCAGCTATAGGGGGGGTCGCTTCACAAGTGGTGAAGCAGGTCTGCAGGTGTCTATCTCTCCCCCCATCTCTGTCTTCCCCTCCTTTCTCCATTTCTCTCTGTCCTATCCAGCAACAACATCAATAACAACAACAGTAATAACCACAACAATGATAAAAACAAGGGCAACAATAAAAAAGGAAAAATAATAGATAAATAAAATATTAAACAAAAGAAACCATTAGGTGTCAGCAGGAGGGTATGTTGCTGGTGCAGGGGTGCACCGCTCTGGAGACTGTTGTGGGAGTCCTTGACATGTGGTGAGAGTCAGGGGGGAAGGAAGAAAGACTGAGATCTGGAGTGAAGAACAAACCACTGGGGTTTGGTGACAGCTCAGATCCGGGGTAGGGAAAGAGTGAGGAAGGTCTGGGTGGCTTGAGGCTGGAGGGACAGAGTCAAAGGAGAGAGGGGCAGGAAAGACGGAGGAGGAGCAGGGGAAGAGGTGTGGACTGTTAGGTCCAGGTGTGAAGAAGGCAGTGAGGAGCAGGGTTGACACTTCAGGGTAGCTGATGCAGCACCAAGGGCACATCTGTCATTTCTCTTCACTCCCTCTTGCCTATCTACTTCCAAAGGGGCCCTTGGAGGGTGATAAGGTTGAGACTCAAGCCTGCTAACCCTCCTCCAGGGCGCATCCTAGGAGCCAGGGTGGGGAGGCATTGGGGTTTTGTTCCCCTCAGACAAACTTGGGTGGGTGAGTACCTAGACTGACTCAGCGCATCCTTGAATTGTCCTCCAGAACCTTCTTGAAAGCCTTCCCACTGATGGGGGAGACACAGGAGCGAGAGAGAGTCCTTACACACTTCTCCCGCCGGTACTGCCAGTGCAACCCCGATGACAGCACCTCAGAAGGTAAGGTCACCTGCCTTGAACCCTGCCCCACCTGTGTTCTCCTGGACAGGCTCTAGCTCCCTCCTGCCACCTGCCACCCTCACACTGATTAATAAGCATCGAGTGAGTGAGCTGTGGCACCTGGCTTGTGTCTACCTGCTACATAAGAGACCTCATTCCTGGTGCCTCAAAGTCCTCCGTTGTAGATTTAGTTTTATGAGCCTTTGTTCTCCTTGATTCCCTGCCACTGTTATGGTTCTCTGTGTGGTGAGTGGGAATCTGAGTGTAGAAGTGTGGGTTAGGGGCCTCTATGAGGTAGGATTTGCCCTATGCATGGACCCTGAATCCCAGGAACTGGGTTACTAGGCCTGTTATTGAAGGGACCCACAGAATTCCTGGGTCTGAGGTTCAAGGTGAGTTTAGTCATAGGAAGCTGGTGTCAAGACCAGGGTGGTCAAGTCCTCTCTGAAGGAGAGGAAGGCCCTGATCTGGGATAAAGGGCATCACACAGGCCCTGGACCTTGAGGTGCATCTTGCAGGTAGCAGGCCCCTTCCCTGCTATGCCCTTCCACTAAGGGAACCACCCTCTCTGATGTAGATGGGATCCACACACTCACCTGTGCCCTGATGCTGCTCAACACGGACCTCCATGGACATGTGAGTTGGGAGACTGGAAGGGGATGGTCTTCTCTCTGACTCATATGAACTGTCTAATGGCCATTAGCAAGCCTTTTTCTAGCCCCTTTCCTGAGACCTCCAGCTCAGTTGCCAGTTTTTTGACATCAGACTGGGAGTTGACCAACTTGGCTTCTAGACTTGATCTTGCCATTATTTTATCCACTTGACATCTGCCTTGGAACTGAGACACACAGGAATTGAGGGTGTGCTAAATTAGATGCGTCCCTCTAGTTTTGCCTATGCCAATCATTGCTAACGACCATGGGCTCCTCCCACCTCTCATCCCTCAAGCTTGAATGTGGTGCCCTTGATGTGCCACACCTCAGGCAGCCCCTACCAGCTGAATGGCAGGTTTCCTCAAAAGGCATGGCATTTTTTTTTTTTTGCCTCCAGGGTTATTGCTGGGGCTCAGAGCCTGCACTACAAATCCACTGCTCCTGGAGGCTATTTTATTTTCCCTTTTGTTGCCCTTGTTTTATTGTTGCTGTGGTTATTATTATTCTTGTCATTGATATCATTGTTGTTGGATAGGACAGAGAGAAATGGAGAGAGGAGGGGAAGACAGAGGGAGAGAGAAAGATAAACATCTGCAGACTGGCTTCACCGCTTGTGAAGCAACCCCCTGCAGGTGGGGGGCTGGGGGCTCGAACTGGGATCATTACATCAGTCCTTGCACTCTGCGCCATGTGCGCTTCACCTGCTGTGCCATCGCCCGACCCCCAGGCATGGCATTCTTGTCACCCTCAGGCAAACAGTGAAGTGGCTGGTGGGAGTGCCTGGGCTCTGAGGCTTTGCCTGATTCAGATCCTGGGCTGTCTCAAAGCTGCTCACAGCTCAATAACTCCTTCTTTCTTTGTCTGCTCCGGGAACCCCCCTCTTTGGGCTCTTTTGCCCTCCCTCAGGTGGTAAGTGTAGCTGATGGTGTGCATGTTCTGTGAGTCTAGACCTCCCATATCCGTGTTACCCTTCTGTGTTCCTCATTACACCATTTGGCTCCACCAGTCACTGTCTCATCATTGCTCACCTAGGGATGGTCAGAGCCCCTTTCCCCCCTCCCCTTCGGGTTGGGGACATTTCAGTGATTCATGGGGACAATAGGCCAACATTCAGCGAAGTCCAAGGCAAATAACATGGGAAAAAGGCCTGACTAGGATTTACTCTTGCTTCCACATGGTGGTGTATGATCCTGGACGAGATGCTGGGCCTCTTGGGTCTCAGGTCCTGCCTCTGTGAGATGGAAATAGTCTCACGGGTAGGACTGAGAGAGGTAATATAAACAGCACACACTGAGTGGTAAATAACATCATCACATAAGAATAATTACTATCTTCATTATTAATATTAAAATTTGAATGATGGGGAGCCCAAAGTTCCAGCCTGCAGAATCAAGAGTGGAGAATGAAAAGACCTGGGAAGGTTTGGTGGCAGCCTGAGTGAGCTGACCCCGGCAGGAGGGGTAGTGGTTATCTCTGGCCAGGCTGGTGGCCTAAGTTTGAAACTGGAGAAACTATGTGTTGTGGTCCCTGGAACTGACCAGACTAGTTAGTGTCACCAGGACTATCACACATTGGCCAGCAAATACTCACTGTTTACAGGGAGCATATGTTGTTGGTGTACTTTATCTTTTTCTTCTCTTTCTCTTTGCTTTGTTTTTCTTTCTCTTTTTCTCCCCTTGAAAGAGAAATAGTGAGAAAGAGGGTGAGCAAGGGACAGAGAAGAAAAGGCACCTGCAGCCCTGCTCCACTGCTCCTGACCCCCCCCCCATGCCTCAGGTAGGGATAGGAGGCTTGAACCTGAGTCCTCGTACATGATAATGTGTTTGCACCATCATCTAAGCTGGCATACCTCTGCTTGCATATCCTCTGCTTCTCATCCCTACCCATTGCCAAGCTCCAGGACAACTTCAATTGCCAGTTCCTTGTGTGCCAGCCTTGGATGGCCTTTCCCATGGCTAAGACCATCTAAAGGGAGCACCACTATTTAGTGAACCTGCAGGTAGAGAGCTCCCCTAAACTGTGAACCTCAGCTGTCAATGACACCACATTAAAGCCCACAGCTGAAGAGAAAGATCAGTATCTTCATGTATAAGAAGTGGGTGGGGCAGGGCTGCTCATCCTTGCAACCAACAGAGCTTGAATACCCTGTCTTTCTCTAGGTGGTACTGCTCAGCTGTCAGGAGCAGGGCTCTAGGTTCTCTGTATTTCTACGCACAGTGGAGTATGACCTGGGGCAGGTTACTTGTCTCACTGAGCCTCACTTTCCCCATTGTAAAACCCCTCTGAGACTTAGGGGGCAGCACTTGTAGAACACTCTTCTGAAGACTGGGTGTTACAGTTATGAATTTTTTCAAAGAATCCTCAAGAGATCCTGCTTTGTGCTATTCCCCTTCCATCTTGCCCAAACACTGCAGTCCCTCAGAGACCAAGTGGGATCTCAGGAATGTAGGTCCTGAGAGGGCCTCCAGAAATAGCTCTGGTTGGCGGGGTCAGGAAAAGGGGCTGGCAAAGAGGTAGGTGCACATTTCTCCCCCCCCCCCCGGCTTTATTTTATTTACTTTTTGTTGTTGTTGTTGTAGTTTGCCTCTAGGGTTATCACCGGGGCTCAGTGCCAGCACCTCAGACCATCTGCCCCAGTGGCCATTTTTTCCTTTTATTTTTTGTTTTCTATTTTATTAAATAGGACAGAGAGAAATTGAGAGGAGAGGGGGAGATAGGGAGGGAGAGAGAAAGAGAGACACCTGTAAACCTGCTTCATTGCTTGTGAAGCATCCCTGCTACAGGTGGAGAGTGAGGGCTCGAACCCAGTCCTTGAACATGGTAATGTGTTTACCAGGTGTGCCCCGACTGACTCCTTTATTTACTTATTTATAATTTTTGTTATTACTTCATAGCTTTGGAATGACCTTTTCAGGTAAAAACAGAAACAAAGAGAGAGAAATAGAGAGGGACATAGCACTGAAACTTCATCCAATGTCCTGAGCCTGAACCTAATTTGCACACCTAGAAAAACAACACACTATCCAAATGAGTTATTTTGCCAGCTCGGTGCACACTCTTCCTGAGGATGACCTGATGAAGGAATCAGGAAGGCTTCCTGCAGGAAGGGAGTTTGGACTGTAGGGGCTGAGCTCCAATTGTATTCCCTGAACAAGAAGGAAAAAGAGAGGAGGTTGGGGAGGGGGCTTAGCAGTAAAGTGTGTGCTTTGCTTGCAGGAGGTCTTGGGTTTGATCCAGCACTGTCTATGGTGGAGTATATATAACAATGATCCCTTCATTAAGAATATTTTTCATAAGAAGGAAAGAAAGAGAAAATCCCTGCCCCAGAGTGTGTACTTTATAGTCAAAAGGATAAATGATAAATGAGCAAACACATGATTAAGAGCACCAAGAGTCCATAAAGGGAATGGACAGTATGTGTGATATGGTCACGTTGGGGGTTGGAAGAGGCCTCTCTGAAGAAGCAGAGATATGGAGAATCAGCAACAGTGTCCAAGGAAAGAAAAGGCAACAAGCTGTCCACACAGTGTGGCTGCCTCCACCTCTTGGCTATTGTGAAGGGTGTGGGAATGAACATACATATAACTGTTTTCAGTTCTTTTGAATCTGCTTAGGAATGGATTGCTGGGTCATATGCTAATTCTGTGTTTAACTTTTGGAGTGACTGCCAGACTTCTCATAGTGTTTGAATCTGAGCAGGAGTTGCTGGTAACTTGGGCAGCAGGATGGTGAGTGTGAGACAGGCACTGCCAAGGGGAATCTGGCAGGACTTGCTGATGTGGTTGGCAACTGAAAAAGAGGAAGAAGGACTTCAATATCTAGCTGGGTGATTGTGCCACTTCCTGAGATGGGGACTGAATATCAGGAGTTGGATGTAGGATAGGTGGCACTTGAGTCGGTCTGACATATATTTGAGATGCCTGTTGGTCATCTCCATGGGGAGACCAAGAGGGTGGTGAAACAAACAGATCTGGATCCAGTGGAGAGGGGTGAGCTTAACAGAGCTGGGGAGGGTTGGTCGCTATCATCCTATAAGTGCTTTAGGGAGAATGTCAGGCTGATGACCTCATCCTGGTTACTGTGTTTTTGAGAGGCCAAGCAGAGTGACAGGGAGATCAGAGGGAAACTGGAGCATGTGGTGTCTTAGAAGCTAGGAGTATTTCAAGAAGGGAGTGGTGGACACTTTGTGACAGCCACAAGATCAAGTTAGATGACAACAGAGAAGTAGCCTAGGGCTGAGCTGTGGCACACCTGGTTGAGCACACGTTGCAATGCACAAGGACCCAGGTCCAAGCTCCCTCTCCCCACTCTCAGGGGAAGCTTTGTGAGTGGTGGAGTAGAGCTGCAGGTATCTCTCTCCCTTTCTATCTCCCCACTCCTCTCAATTTCTGGCTGTCTATCTAATAAATAAAGATAATAAAAATTAAAAAAAATTATAACAAAAGAAGTGGCCCTTTGGTGTTTCCTTATCATTGAATGGCCATTGCTCTTGGAAACTTTACAGAATCATGTCAGGTAGAGTGGAGAGGACAAATGCTAGATTGGGGTAGGCAGAGATGAGAATGGGAAATGAGGAACGGGAGGCAATGGACAACTCTTTTGAAATATTTGGCTTTGAGTGGGACTCTGAAATGAACTGGTAGCTATAGGAATGTAGGAAGGACTGCTTTATTTTATTTTATGGTATTGGAGCCTCGTGCATGTACTAACTTACCCCCTACTCTTTCCACCCCCCCTGCCAACCTGGGTCAACTTTTTTTTGTTCCAAGAGACAGAGTTCAATAGAGACACCACAGCAGTGAAGCTTCTTTCATTGCCATAGCACCTCCCACCCATGTGGTGTGAGACCTGAACCTGCATCATATCCATGGCAGTGCAGGTACCCTACCCCTTGAGCTATCTCTCTGGCCCTAGGAGGGACTGCTCTAAAACCTAACTATTATATGTGTGTCCAAAGAGGAAATACCAACCAGGCAATGACAAACTGTTGATGCAGGAAAGAGAAGGGACGCACATCAAAGCATCCCTTGAGATGAACAGCTGTGCCTAGTGGGGATGGCCCAAATAGGGGTCGGGACAGTCCGCCCTCCTTGAAAGAATGAGCCAGAAGGAAGGTGTGACAATTTCAACCTCCAGACTGAAGAGATTGAAGATGACAGGTTGGGATAGAACTGGAGAAGGGGGCAGGAAGAGAAATTCAGGGTGAGCTTAGATGTATAGCCAGTAGCACTGTTGATGGAGGGAATGTTGGGGTGAGGGAAGAAGTACCATTAAGGACAGGCAAGCAGAGTGGGGACAGAGGTGGTAGAAAAGCCATTCTATGACCATTCGAGTGCAAACAAAGAGGATTTGTTTTTCAGGGATGGCTTACCCTCCATTAGACATCGGGTTTCTTAAAGGGTAGCAGTGGGAAAGCTGGGAGGTGGGGTGAAGCTGGGTGAGGGAAGACTTGAGCCTTGGATGCTGTCTGCAAGGACTGGGATTCTGTCTGTTCTCAGGTGGTGGCAGACAAGAACCTTAAGGGAGCCCTGGGTGTAACCCAGGTTTCATCAAGATGTTCTAATAATGGCAAGGGTTTCCCTGCTCAAGGAATGTTCTGCCCACCCCTCCTCTCACCCTGAAGGATGCCATCTGCTTTCTTTCTACTTGGTCTACCCCATTCTTTTCTGGGGTGAGCTTTAAAAACAGTCTGGAATTATTATCTCTGGGCTAAACAGTGATTTATACAGGCCTCTGGAACAGGCCTGGCTTCTGGGGTGCAGGCAATTTCACTACCTGGGGAGTATCCCACACACAGGATGGTGACCTGGCTCAAAGGGGTTTGGGACCTGACCTATGGCTGGGGCTGCAGTCAGGCTGGCTAGGCTGCTTTTGCATCTGGGGGACAGAGGCTGGGGGGCAGGTCTGAAGGTCAAGGACAGGCTGACAGGGGCCCTGCTGATTCAAATGGGGAGGGAGGGAGGAACAGGGAACTAGGAGATCCTGAATTACCCACTTACTTTTGGCTTTGGAATGATCTGTGTATCTTTATTTATTTATTTTTTTTTGCCTCATTTTTGTTACATTTTAAATAAGGTAATTTACCCAGTATGATTTTACTTCATTGAAATCTGCCAAGTCTTGCTTTTTCTATTCAGAGTGAGATAAATTTTAATGTATGTTTCACGTAGACTTGAACTGAGAATATTTTGCAGTTGTCGGCAATGTTCTACATGTGCCAATTAGGTCAAATTTTTAAATCATGTTGTGAAATATTGTTTATTTTTAATGCTTTTTAAAAATGGTGGTAAAATACACATAAGGACATTTACCATTTTAGCCCTCTTACAGTATGTACTTCAGTGGAGATAAGTATGCTTACATAGTGTGTGACCACCACCACTCTCCAGTTCCAGAATTTTTCATCACCCCAGAAGAAAACCATGTTTTCATTCTCATTCCCTTCCAGCCCTTGGCAACCACTAATCTACTTTCAGTCTCCATAGATTTGCCTATTCTGGACATTTCATGTAAATGGAATCATACAAATGTGGCCTTTTTGTGTCTATTTATTTCATTTAGAATAATAATTTCAAGGGTTAGGGAGAGAACATCAAAAGACTTTAAAACACAAAAGACTTTAAAACATTTGGATTAGTGGGCAGGGGAGACAGCATAATGGCTATGCAAACAGAATCTCATGCCTGGGATTCTTAGGTCTCAAGTTCAGTTCCCCTTCACCACCATAAGCCAGAGCTGAGTAGTGCCCTGGTAAAAAAATGAATAAAAAAATTAGTGACTTAACATTGTTTTATAGAATTATCATATTTCAGGAGTACATTTTTTTAAACAGAAACAATTATTGGGAGAGGATTAATGGTTTACAGTATAGTTTTTTTTAACTTGCCATCAGGCTTATTGCTGGGGTTCAGTGCCAAGCACTACAAATCCATTGGTAGCCTTTTATTTTCCTTTATCCTCTTATTTTTTCCCCTCTTTCTAGTATACTGGATAGGACAGAAGAAGCTGAGAGGGAAGGAGAGATAGAGAAGGAGAGAGAAAGATAGACATCTTCAGACCTGCTTCAACACTCATGAGACTTCCCCCCGTGGGTAGGGAGCCAGGGTTTGAACCCAGGCCCTTGCTCATGGTAATATATGTGATTAACTAGATGTGCTACTACCTGGCCCCCTACAGCATAGTCTTTTTTTAAAAAAAATATTTATTCATTCCCTTTTGTTGCCTTGTTGTTTTATTGCTGTTGTTATTAATGTCGTCGTTGTTGGATAGGACAGAGAGAAATGGAGTGAGAAAGGGAAGACGGGGGGGAGAGAAAGATAGACACCTGCAGACCTGCTTCACTGCCTATGAAGCAAGGGGAGCCAGAGACTAGAACCGGGATCCTTACTTGTGCCACGTGTGCTTAACCTGTTGCGCTACCGCCCGACTCCCTACAGCATAGTCTTTAACACAGAGGCACAGTCTCTCATCTCCCCTTGGTTGGTGTCTAGGAGACACACCAGGATCCCAGTGTCCCTTTCCACCTCCCCCAGAGTCCTTTGCTTTGATGCATTACACCATACCCAGTCAGGGTATTTGTATGCCCTTGCTTGGTACTTGCAAGTCACCACATCCCCCACTCAAGTTTTGTGTTTCTCCCACAACCTACAGTCCCCCCAACCATCTTAGACAATAAATCTCATACCTTAGGCCCAAGAGGGTCAAGGTTCAATCCTGGGTACCCCCATAAGCCACAGCAGAGTAATGCTATTTTATTTAAAAAAAATTTTTAAAGAGTAATGTTTTCAAGGTTTGTCCATGTCATAGCATGTATTTCCAACCCCCCTTTTGGTTGAGTAATAGTTCCTTGCATGGGTATGCTACATTTTATTTGGTCATCTGTTAACAGATATTTGGGTTGTTTCTACCTCTTGTTATTGTGATTGTGTTGCAGGGAACATTTATCAACAATTAAAAAAAAATCTTCTGTTCTTTAAAGTCATTTAAAAAATTGTGATAAATGGTGGCTAAAAATATTCAAAGATTGGGAGTCAGGCGTTATTGCAGTGCAAGGACTGGCATAAGGATCCCGGTTGGAGCCCCCAGCTCCCCACCTGCAGGGGAGTCGCTTCACAGGCAGTGAAGCAGGTCTGCAGGTGTCTCTCTTTCTCTCCCCCTCTCTGTCTTCCCCTCCTCTCTCCATTTCTCTCTGTCCTATCTAACAATGACAACATCAATAACAACAACAATAAAAAACAACAAGGGCAACAAAAGGGAGAATAAGTAAGTAAATATAAAAAAATTTAAAAAATATTATAAGATCACAGGCTTCCATAGTTCACCTGCCACCAAAGCTCTGTGCCCTCCCTACCCTTGTTGACAGCTTTTTGTTTGAAGACATGTTTTCAATTTTTAGTAGACTAGCTGTGTTACATGATGCTTTACTGTTGCTGGCTTACACAGAACTTTTATGTTCTCCACATTGACTGAACCACTTAACATTCCTACCAGCAGTATCTTCACCAACAATTGTTTTTTCTTTCTTTAGTGATGTTGTCTGGTTTTGTTTTTTCTTTCTTTAGTGATGTTGTAGTGGTTTTGGTCTGATTAGCATTTCATGAATGAGGCTGAACATCTTTCTGTGTGCTGTTGACCATTAGTGTATCTTCTTTAAAGAAATATACATTCAAAGCTTCTGCCCCTTTTGAAATTTATTTGAAAAAACTATGCTAAATAAGTATATTGTAAAATTTACCTTTTTGTTTTTATTAGTGGTTTAACAGTGTTTTATAAAATTATAAGATCTCAGGGGCAGTGGGCTGAGCAGTGGCGCACCTGGTGAAGAGCACATGGTGCAGAACGCAAGGACAGATGTAAGGATCCTGGTTTGAGCTCCCGGCTCCCCATCTGCAGGGGGGGTCACCTCACAAGCAATGAAGCAGGTGTGCAGGTGTCTGTCTCTCTCTCCCCCACTCTGTCTTCCCCTCCTTTCTTGATTTCCCTCTGTCAACAACAAGGACAACAAAATGGCTTCCAGGAACAGTGGATTCATAGTGCAGGCACCAAGCCCCAGTGATGACCCTGGAGGCAAAAAAAAAAAAAAAAAAAAAAAGACACTCAGGGGTATAATTTCACACCCACACATGGTGTGTAAGTCATTAAGTTATCTTCTTAGCCAGTTTTAAGTGTATAGATCAGTTGTAGTAAGTCTATGCAGGCTATCATTCAGCCAGTCCCCACAACTTTTTTTTCTAACTGACACTCTATACCCACTAAACACCTCCTTATTCCCCAACTTCTAGCTACTGAAAACCATCACTCTATTTTCTGTCTCTATAAATCTGACTATATTAGGGATCGCTGGTAAGTGTATTTGTGCAGGACTTGTATTTTTGTGATTGGTTTATGTCATAACACCCCTCAAGGCTCATCCATGTTGTTACTTGTGTCAGAATTTCCTTCTTTTTAAAAACTAGATAATTGTTGTATGTAAAAAAACCACATTTTAATTACCCATTCATCAGCTGAAAACCCTTAGATTGCTCCTTTCTTTTGGCTACAGTGAATAATGTTATAAGCATGCTATACATTTATAAGATATAATATACATATTCTGTATATTTAGAGATTATGCTTTCAATTATTATTTTATTTTGAGGCTGGGAGCTATGATCTTGTGCATGTATAATTTCACCACTCCCAATTTGAGTTTTTCATTCAGAGAGGAGAGAGAGAGAGGGCAGGAGAGGGAGAGGGAGAGGGAGAAGTAGAGAGAGAGAGACCACTGTACTGGAGCTTCCCCTAGTGTTACACCACTTCCATGTGTCAGGACTCAAACCTGGGCCACATGTCTTACTCAATGAGCCATCTCCTAGCCTCTGCCTTCAATTATTTTGGATATGTTTATGGAATTAGTATTTCTGGAATGTATGGGAATGCTATTTTTTACTTTCTGGGTAACTCATTTAGTTTTCTGCCTCACTGTACATCCCCACCAGCAGTCTGCAAGAGTTTCAGTTTCTCCACATCCTTGTTAACATTTGTTAGCCAACTTCATGGGTATGAAATGAAATCTCACTGTGGTTTGATTTTCATTTCCCTAATGACTAGTAATGTTGATCATCTTTTCATGTGATTGTTGACCTTTTGTATATCTTTTTGGAGAAATGTCTGTTCAGGTATTTTACCTTATTAAAATTGGGTTGCTTGCCTATTTTATTGTTTTAAGGGTTCCTTATCTATTCTTGATACAAGAAGCTTGCTAGAAACATGGTTTTCAATCTTTTTTCTATTCTGTGGGTTGTCATTCTACTCTCTTGATAGAATCTTTTGGTGCCCAGAAGTTTTAAAGTCCAATTAATCTATCTTCTTTTTTTGTTATTATTTGTGCTTCTGTGTGTCATATTTAATAAACTATTTCCACATCTAAGGACTTGAAGGTATACGTGTATATTTTCTTCTACAGGTTTTCATAGCTTCAGTTTTTTTTTAAGATCTTTAATCTATTTTGATTTAATTTTTGTATATAATGTTATTATTTAATAATAAAATAATCATTCCTTTGCTCATAGATATCCAATTGTTCCAGCACAATTTCTTTAGGAGTCTCTCTCTCTCTTTTTTCCCTCACTAGTTGGTCTTGGCATACTTGACATATAAAAATTGAGTGATTATTGACCCATAGGCTTATTTATAGACCATTATTTTGATTCAATCAGTGCTTGTATTTATTCGTATACTATATTCCCTGTCTTGGTACTTTTATTTTTATTTATTTATTTTTTGCCTCCAGGGGTATCTCTGGGGCTCAGTGCCTGCACTATGAATCCACTGCTCCTGGGGGCTATTTTTTCCCTTTTGTTGCCCTGGTTGTTTATTGTTGATATTATTATTATCATTGTTGTGATTGCTGTCATTGTTGTTGGAAAGGACAGAGAAAAATTGAGAGAGGATGGGAAGACAGAAGGGGGAGAGAGAGAGAGACACCTGCAGACCTACTTCACCATCTGTGAAGCAACCCCCTTGTAGGTGGGGAGCTCGGGGTTTGAACAGGGATCCTTACGCCAGTCCTTGTGCTTTGTGCCATGTGGCTTAACCCGCTGCACCACTGTCTGGTTCCCGTGTTGGTACTTTTTATTAAGTTTTAAATTCAGCTTCTATTCTTTTTCAGTATTATTTGGCTATTTTGATTCCTTCCAATTCCATATTAATTTGTTGATAAGCTTTCTTAAATATTTATTTATTTATTCCCTCTTGTTGCCCTTGTTTTATTGTTGTAGTTATTATTGTTGTTATTGATGTTGTTGTTGTTGGATAGGGCAGAGAGAAATGGAGAGAGGAGGGGAAGATAGAGGGGGGTAGAGAAAGATAGACACCTGCAGACCTGCTTCATTGCTTGTGAAGCGACTCCCCTACAGGTGGGGAGCAAGGGGCTCGAACCGGGATCCTTCCGCCGGTCCTTGCGCTTTGCACCATCTGCCCTTAACCCACTGCACTACCACCCAACTCCCTGTTGATAAGCTTTTACATGTATGTGTAAAGAACCATTGATATTTGATATAGAGCAATGAAGGGGGAAAAGATGGTAGAGTAAATTGACTTACAGGTATGAGGTTTCCTGTTCAATTCTTTCTCTCATGATTTAAATAATAAAAATCCTCTAAATTAAAAAAAAATCTCTAAGTTGAATTAAGTTACTAATATGGTAGAGCATCTTTAGTTACCGGGTCTCACTTGTACCAAGAATCCCTTGCTCTTAAATTCTTTGCCTGAACTTATTTAGAAAATAAAAATAAGTCAATCTGTAGATTAGTCTGGGGAGTATACTATCTTACAACATTTAAGTTTTCCAATCTATAAACACACACAAATTTTATGTTTACTTATATCTCTAATTTCCTTCAGCAACCTTTTGAATTTTTTCATTTCACTCTATTAATGTAGTGTACTACATTGTTAGATTTTTTTTTCATTTTTATATTTATTTATTTTCCCTTTTGTTGCCCTTATTTTTCATTGTTGTTGTAGTGATTATTATTGTTATTGATGTCATCATTGTTGGGTAGGACAGAAAAAATGGAGAGAGGAGGGGAAGACAGAGGGGGAGAGAAAGAGAGACACCTGCAGACCTGCTTCACCATTTGTGAAGTGACTCCCCTGCAGGTAGGGAGCTGGGTGCTCGAATGGGATACTTCCGCTGGTCCTTGTGCTTTGTGCCACTTGCACTTAACACGTTGCGATACCGCCCAACTCCCATTGTTAGATTTTTATATGTTGAACAATCCTTGCATTATTGGGATTCATACTACTTGGTCATGGCATATATCCCTTTTATTATGCTGTTACATTCTGTCTATTATTATTTTGTTGAAAATGCATGCATTTGTATTCATGAGGAATATTGTTATATAGTTTTCTTTTTTTAATATTTATTTTATTTATTTATCCCCTTTTGTTGCCCTTGTTGTTTTATTGTTGTAGTTATTATTGTTGTTGTCGTTGTTGGATAGGACAGAGAGAAATGGAGAGAGGAGGGGAAGACAGAGAGGAGGAGAGAAAGATAGACACCTGCAGACCTGCTTCACCGCCTGTGAAGCGACGCCCCTGCAGGTGGGGAGCCAGGGTTCGAACCGGGATCCTTATGCCGGTCCTTGTGCTTTGCGCCACCTGCGCTTAACCCGCTGCGCTACAGCCCGACTCTCTGTTATATAGTTTTCTTGTGATGTCTTTGTTGAGGTTTGGTATCCAGATAATCCTGACCTTATAGAATTAAGTTAGGAAATTTTTCCTCTTCCTCAAGTCTGGGTGAAGGTTTTAGAAGTATTCATATTAATTTTTCTTTCAGTATTTGTTAGAAATCTTGGGACTTTCTTCCTGTAAAGTTTTTGATTACTGATTGAATTTTTTGCTGTAGGTCTAGTCAGGCTTCCCATTTATGCTTCAGATAGTTTTGATATTGGTGTGTTTCTAGGGCTTTGTCCATTTCATCAAAGTTCTATAATTGCTTGATATTTTTATCAGCTAATTTTTTTATTGTTGTTGTTATTGATGCTGTTGTTGTTAGGACAGAGAGAAATCGAGAGAGGAGGGGAAGACAGAGGGGGGAGAGAAAGACACCTGAAGACCTGCTTCACTGCTTGTGAAGCGAGTCCCCCACAGGTGGGGATCCAGGGGCTCGAACCCGGATCCTTATGTCTGTCCTTGCGTTTCACGCCATGTGCGCTTAACCCGCTGTGCTACCGTCCGACTCCCTAGCTAACTGTTTAATAATCTTATTCTCCCTGCTACTGAGAGAATAGAGTTAAAAATATCCATGGTTGTGAATATATCTTTTTCTTTTGGGTTCTAACATACTTTGTTTTTAAATTTTTGAGACCATGTAATTTACATACATACACACTTAGGATGCATATCTATCTGAGTAATCAATCCTTTTATAATTATTAAATGTCTCTGTCTCTAATAATGTTTCCTGCTTGCCAGGCTAGTTTGTCAGGTACTAGTATAGTTATACTGGAATTCTTTTCTTAGTATTTGTATCTATATTTATATGCATCTTTTTGTTTCCAATATTCTCGTTCCCTTAAACTTAGGCTATGTTTCTTGTATCCTATCATTAGAAATCCAATTATCAGGGGCTAGGCAGTAGTGCAGCGGGTTAAGGGCACATGGCACAAAGCACAAAGCACAAGGACCAGCATAAGGATGCTGGTTGGAGCCCCTGGCTCCCCACCTGCAGGGAATTCACTTCACAGGTGGTGAAGCAGATCTGCAGGTGTCTGTCTTTTCCCCTCTCTGTCTTCCCCTCCTCTCTCGATTTCTCTCTGTCCTATCCAACAACAACAATAACAACAACAATAACCACAATAGTGATAAACAACAAGGACAACAAAAGGGAAAAAGTAGCCTCCAGGAGCAGTGGATTCGTAGTGTAGGCACTGAGTCCCAGTGATAACCCTGGAGACAAAAAAAAAAAAAAAAAAACAATTGTCTTTGCTTTTAATTTGGCCACACTGTGAATAACTGGTACATTAAACATACCAGGTACTATTTGTTGTTGGCTCATCTGTGCTCATTGTTTTCCTTTTTGACTATTTTAGCTTGTTAGTTGTACATTCATTTAGAATTTTTATTGTGACTTCATATATATATATATACACACACACACACATATATACATATATATGTCACAAACTTATAAAAATACTTTAGCACTTTTTATAGTTAAATAAACTTAAAATATTTTAACTGAATTCAATGGAATCTTAATCTGTATATTGTTATTATCATACTTTATACATATTTATTTATTAATGTGTATATGTGAGAGAAAACAAGCACTTCACACTGGGTACAGATGTTGCCAGGGATTAACATCCTCACAGGAGGGAAGTGGTATCTCATTGTTGTCTTTATTTGCATTTCTCTGATAATCAATGACTTGGAGCATTTTTTCGTATGTTTCTTGGCCTTTCAGATTTCTTCTGTGCTGAATATTCTGTTCATGTCCTCTCCCCATTTTTGGATGGGGTTGTTTTCTTATTGTTGTGGTTGGCAAGCTCTTTATATATTTTGGTTATTAAACTCTTGTCTGGTGTATGCCATGTAAAGATTTTCTCCCATTCTGTGAGGAGTCTCTTTCTTTGGGTATTGGTTTCTTTTGCTGTGCAGAAGCTTTTTAAATTGATGTAGTCCCATAGGTTTATACATGCCTTAGTCTTCTTTATAATTGGATTCCTTTCATTGAAGATGTCTTTAAAATTTATGTGGAAAAGAGTTCTGTCAATATTTCCCTCTAAGTATTTGATGGTTTCTGGTCTAATATCCAAGTCATTGATGCACTTGGAATTTACTTTTGTAAATTTTGGTGAAATATAGTGGCTCAGTTTCACTCTTGCACTTATCACCCATTTTTTCCGACACCATTTGTTGAAGAGACTCTCCTTTCTCCATTTAATAGTTGGGGCACCTTTGTCAAAGATTAGATGTCCGTAGGTGTGGGGGCTTAATTCTGGGCTCTCAATTCTATTCCACTGGTCAGCATGTCTATTCATGTTCCAGTACCCAGCAGTTTTGATTACAATGACCCTATAATGCAATTTGAGATCTGGGAGTGTGATGCCTACAGTTCTGTTTTTTTTTTTTTAAATTTTATTATCTTTATTTATTTATTTATTGGATAGAGAGTCGGAAATCGAGAGGGAAGGGAGTAGTAGAGAGGGAGAGAAACAGAGAGACACACGCAGCCCTGCTTCACCACTCGCAAAGCTTTCCTCTTGCAGGTGGGGACTGGGGTCTTGAACCTGGGTCCTTGCACATTCTAACATGTGTGCTCAACTAGGTGCTCCTCCTGGCCCCTAGTTCTGTTCTTTCTTAACCCACTGTGCTACCACTTGACCTCCCAGTTCTGTTCTTTCTTCTCAAGTTTGTTTTGGCAATTCTAGGTCTTTTCTGGTTCCAGATAAACATATGTAGCATTTGTTCTATTCTCCTAAAAAATGTCTTTGGGATCTTGATAGGGATTACAATAAATTTGTATATGGCTCTGGGTAGTATATTCATTTTAATGATGTTAATTTTTCCAGTCCATGAATATGGAATATCTTTCCTCTTCTTTGTGTCTTTTTCTATTTCCTTGAATAGTGACTCATAATTTTCAGTATATAATTCATTCACTTCTTTAGTTAGGCTTATTCCTAGATATTTTATTGCTTTTGTTGCTATAGTAAAAGGAATTGATTTCTCGATTTCTTCTTCTAACTTAGTGTTTGCATAAATGAATGCCATTGATTTTTGTATGTTAATTTTGTAGCCTGACACCTTACTATATTGCTTGATAATTTCGAAAAGCTTCCTGCTGGATTCTTTAGTTTTTTTTTAAATGTATACTGTTATATCATCTGAAAATAAGGAGAATTTGACCTCTTCTAATTTGTATCCCTTTAATTCCTTGCTTTTGCCTGATTGCTATGGCAAGAACTTCTAACACTGTGTTGAGTGGTAATAGTGATAGTGAGCAGACCTGTCTAGTACCTTATCTAGGAGGAAATACTTCCCGTTTTTCACTATTGAGTATGATGCTGGCTGTAGGTTTGCTATATATAGACTCCACTATCTTCAGGAATTTTCCATCTATTCCCATTTTTTGTAGCGTTTTGATCATAAAGGGATGTTGGATTTTGTCAAAGGCTTTCTCTGCATCTATTGATATAACCATGTGGTTTTTGGTCTTGTTTTTATTGATGTGGTGGATCATGTTGATTGATTTACGTATATTAAACCAACCTTGCATCCCTGGGATAAACCCTACTTGGTCATGATGAACAATCCTTTTAATAGACTGCTGTATCCAGTTGTCTAGAGTTTTGATCAGTATTTTAGCATCTATGTTCATCAGAGATATCGGTCTGTTGTTTTCTTTTTTGGTTGTGCTCCTGTCTGCTTTTGGTATCAGTGATATTGGCTTCATAGAAGCTGGAAAGGAGTATTCCTGTGTCTTCAGTCTTTTGGAAGAGTTTTTTTTTTTTTTCCTCCAGGGTTATTGCTGGGCTCGGTGCCTGCACCATGAATCCACCGCTCCTGGAGGCCATTTTTTCCCCCTTTTGTTACCCATGTTGTTGTAGCCTCGTTGTGGTTATTATTATTACCATTATTGATGTTGTTCGTTGTTGGATAGGACAGAGAGAAATGAAGAGAGGAGGGGAAGACAGAGAGGGGGAGAGAAAGGTAGACACCTGCAGACCTGCTTCACTGCCTGTGAAGCGACTCCCCTGCAGGTGGGGAGCCGGGGACTCCAACCGGGATCCTTACGCAGGTCCTTACGCAGGTCCTTGCGCTTTGCGCCACATGCGCTTAATCCACTGCGCCACCGCCCGACTCCCTGGAAGAGTTTTTAAAAGTAGAGGCATTAGCTCTTCCTTGAAGGCTTTGTAGAATTCATTTGTAAAACCATCTGGTCCAGGAATTTTATTCTTGGAAAGGTTTCTGATAACTGTTTTAATTTCTTTTGCTGTAATTGGCCTGTTCATATTTTGTAGTCCCTCTTTATTTAATTTTGGAAGTTTGTAGGTATGTAGGAATTCATCCATTTCTTTGAAGTTCTTTAGCTTGGTGGCATGTAGTTGTTCATAGAATCCTTGCATGGTATGTTGAATTTCTGTGGGGTCTGTTGTGATATCTCCTTTCATTTACAATCTGATTTATTTGGGTCTTCTTCCTTTTTTGGTTTGTGAGTCTGGCTAAAGGTTTGACAATTTTGTTTACTCTTTCAAAGAACCAATATTTATCTTCCTTGATCTTTTGTATGGTTTTCTTATTTTCTTTTCTTTATTTTTTATTATCTTTTTTTAATATTTATTTTATTTATTCCCTTTTGTTGCCCTTGTTGTTTTATTGTTGTAGTTATTATTGTTGTTGTCGTTGTTGGATAGGACAGAGAGAAATGGAGAGAGGAGGAAAAGACAGAGAGGAGGAGAGAAAGATAGACACCTGCAGACCTGCTTCACCGCCTGTGAAGCGACGCCCCTGCAGGTGGGGAGCCAGGGTTTGAACCGGGATCCTTATGCCGGTCCTTGTGCTTTGCGCCACCTGCGCTTAACCCGCTGTGCTACAGCCCGACTCCCTTTTATTATCTTTTTTATTGAATAGACAGCCAGAAGTTGAGAGGGTAGGAGGTGATAGAGAGGGAGTGAGACAGAGAGACACCTGCAGCCCTGCTTCATAACTTGCAAAGCTTTCCCCTTGTAGGTTGGGACTGAGGGCTCAAACCTGGGTCTTTGCACATTGTAACATGTGTGCTTAACTAGGTGCACCACTGCCTGGCCCCAGTTTTCTTATTTTCAATGTTATTTATTTATGCCCTAAGTTTAGTTATTTCAGTTCTTCTGGTTGGTTTAGTGTTACTTTGTTCCTCTTCTTCTAAGTCCTTAATGTGTGCAATCAAGTTGTTTGCTTGAGCTTTTTCTTGTTTCCTAATGTGTGCTTGTATGGCTATGAACTTCCCTCTTAGTACTGCCTTAGCTGTGTCCCAAATATTTTGATAGTTCGTGCCTTCATTTTCATTGAATTCTGGAAACATTTTTATTTCTTCCTTTATTTCCCTTTGACCCAGCAGTTGTTACATAATGTACTATTAAGCCTCCATATTTTGGGGCTTTTACTATTTTTTTGTTTATTGTTAAGTGTTAATTTAATACAACTTTGGTCTCAGAAGATGCTTGGGATGATTTCAGTGCTCTTGAATTTGTTGACATTGTCTTTGTGGCCTAACATATGGTCTTTCCTTGAGAATGATCCATGTGGACTTGAATAGAATGTATATTCCAGTTTCTTGGGGTGAATGACTCTGAAAATATCCAATAGTTCTAGTTTATTTATCTTTTCACTTAGCTCCCTTGTTTCTTTATTGATTTTATGCCTGGCAAGTTGAGAGAGTGGGGTGCTGAAGTCCCTTACTATGTTTTTTAAGCATTTTTTTCCCCTTTACTGGGGGATAAATACTTTACGGTCACCAGTATATATGTTAGTTTGCATATGCATAACACTTCTCAGTTTTCCACATAACAATATTAGGTTCTCTGTCATCGTTTTCCAGGACCTGTACTCTCCCTCTATCCACCCCAGAGTCTTTTACTTTGGTGCACTATGCCAACTCCAGTCCAGGTTTTGCTTAGTGTTTTCTCTTCTGATCTTGTTTTTCAACTTCTGCTTGTGAATGAGATCATCTGTATTCATCCTTCTGTTTCTGACTTATTTCTTTTAACATGACTTCTTCAAGCTCCATCCAAGATGGGCTAAAAATAGTGAAATCACCATTTTTAATACTTGAGTAGTATTCCATTGTGTATATATACCATAATTTGCTCAGCCACTCATCTGTTGCTGGAAAACTGGGTTGCTTCCAGGTTTTGGCTGTTACAAATTGTGTGGCTATTAACATGGGTATACACAAATATTTTTGGATGGGTGTGTTGAGTTCCTTAGGAGAAGTCCTCTATTATTACTATGTTGCTGTTAATATATTGCTGTAGCTCTCTCAGTAGATGTTATCAAACATTTGGATGGCCCCTCATTGAATGCATAGATGATAATAATTGTTAAGTCCTCTTGATTGACTGATCCTCTAAGTATTAAGTAATGTCTATCCCTATCTTTTAAAATTTTATTTATTTTAAGGTCTATCATGTCAGATTTGAGAATAGCTGCTCCTGTCCCCCCTTTTTTGTGCTCCATTGGCTTGTATGATAGTTTTCCATCCTTTCACTTTGAGTCTGTGCTTGTTTTGTTGAGTTAGTTGGGATTCCTATAAACAACATATGGTTGGGTTGTGTTTTCTTTTCTTTCTTTTTTAAAAAAATTTTTATTTATAAAAAGGAAACATTGACAAAACCATAGGATAAGAGGTGTACAGCTTCTCACAATTCCCATCACCAGACTTCTGAATACTATCCCCTTTACTGGTAGCTTTCCTATTCTTTAACCCTCTAGGAATATGGACCCAAGATCATTGTGGGATGGAGAAGGTTGAAGGTCTGGCTTCTGTAATTGCTTCCCTGCTGAAGATGGGCGTTGACAAGTCGATACATACTCCCAGTCTGTCTCTCTCTTTCCCTACTGGGGAAGGGCTCTGGGGAAGTGGAGTTCCAAGGCACATTGGTGGGGTTGTCTGTCCAGGGAAGTCTGGTCGCATCATGGTAGCATCTGGAACCTGGTGGCTGAAAAGAGAGTTAATATACAAAGCCAAATAAATTGTTGACCAATCATGGACCTAAAGGCTGGAATAGTGCAGATGAAGTGTTGGGGGGGGGGTCCTCCATTTTGTAGATAGCTAATAGACATATTTTAGTTATATTTCAAAGGGCCTGTAGCTATACTAGTGTTTTTATCTTTCTTTTCCTGAGCCTGAAATCTGATATGCAGGTGGATCCTAATTATTGTCTGGGGAGATGATGTCATGGCTGGGAAAAGGACCAGAAAACTGGATCGGGGAAGAGAGTAGCTCCCTAATATGGGAAAGGGGTATAAATATTGTTGATTGTAAACCCCATCGATTTGATGTGGTCTGGGGCCCATAATTAGCTTAGGATACTGTGTGATCTCTACATCCCTCTAGCTCTGAGCTCACATTCTGTGGTCATGTGTAGGAACATTCCATGCTGCCTCAGTATCGACCCATCTTCTTCAGGTGTAGCATAGAGTATGTTGTCCATCCTCCCTTTTGGAGGATGGAACATTCTCTACCATTGTTGATCCAAGTTGAGGGTAATGTTCTATGGAGTCCCACAAAGGGGTCTATTTTGTTGTTCCTGGTAGAAATGACCAGTAACAATGGAGAGAGGCATTTATTTGAGTTCTAGGCCCATCAAGTCTGTTTGGGAATCTCAGGAGTGTTGTGTTTTCTGATTCATCTTTCTACTCTGTGGCTTTTAATAGGTGAATTCAGGCCATTGACATTTATTGATATTATAGATTGAAGATATTTTAATGACATTATTGTAGAGTTTTAGAGTCTTCTGATATATGGCATATTTATGGTGATCTTTATTTTTTATAGGAGACCTTTCAGAAGTTCTTTCAGGGCAGGATTGGTGATAGTTGATTCTTTCAACTGTTGCTTGTCTGAGAAGATTTTTATGCTTCCATCTAGTCTGAATGATAGTCTAGCAGGATACAGTAGTCTTGGTTGAAAGCCTTTATCATTGAACACTTGATAGATATCTTGCCATTCCCTTCTAGCCTTTAGTGTTTGTGAGGAGAAATCTGCTGCTAATTTATGGGTTTTCCTCTGTAGGTAACTCTTTGTTTTTCTCTTGCAGCCTTCAGGATACTTTCTTTCTTTCTTCCTTTCTTTCTTTCTTTCTTTCTTTTCTTTTCTTTTCTTTCTTTCTTTCTTTCTTCCCTTTTGTTGCTCTTGTTGTTTTATTGTTGTAGTTATTATTGTTGTTATTGATGTTGTCATTGATGGATAGGACAGAGAGAAATGGAGAGAGGAGAGGAAGACAAAGGGCGAGAGAAAGGTAGACACCTGCAGACCTGCTTTACCACTTGTGAAGTGATTCCCCTGCAGGTGGGGAGCTGGGGGCTTGAACTGGATCCTTATGCTGGTCCTTGCACTACTGCCCAACTCCCAGGATCCTTTGTTTTATCCTTATTCCTTTTCATTATGACTATAATGTGTCTTGGTGTCTTTAAGTCTGTTAATTCTGTTTGAGACCCTCTGGGCTTCTTGAATCTTTGTCTTTTAAGTTGACTAGACTGGGGAAGTTCTTAGCTATTATATCCTGTAGAATGCTTTCTTCCCCTCCCTCTCTTTCTTCCTCTGGAAATCCAATAATATGTATATTATTTATTTTGAAGTCATCCCATATGTCTCTGTTGTCAGTATCTCTCAATATTTTTGAGATCTCTTACTTCTTTTTTAGTTGTCTCTAATTCATCCTTGATCTTGCTAATTTTTTTCTGCATCATTTATTCTATTCTCTCTCCTCTCTGTTTTGTGTAGTTCATCTTGTTACTCTGTTCTTATACTGTATTAGCTTGTTCAGTTAGTTGTGCTCTTAGCTCAGCTATTTCAGCTTTCAGCTCTTTAATTACCTTGAGATAGTTAGTGTTTTTTTTCAGAGTCTCATTTGTTGTTTCCACATTTCTGATATTACTTCCAACAGCTTTCCTAACTCCTGCGACTAATTCCTTAGTGTTTGGATGTTGTCCTCATTCTTGTGTGGGTCTACCTTTGGGGATCTTTTATCTAGGCTTTTGTCCTGGTTCATTTCTCCAATGTTTATTTTTGGTTTAACCATTGTATATAGTGTCTTATAAGGTCCTTCTCTCAGTACTTTTCAATCCACTGATCACTCTTGCATGGATTCACTTATGTCTAAGTAAGGTTCTTAAAGAGTTCACAGTTGTGGAAATAACAGTTGTTTCAATGTTATCTCAATTCCTGAGTTGAAGCACAGTGGTTGTTAAACCCTCTTATGTTCTTTTTCTTTCCTATAGGTATGGGAGCCTGAGGGCTTTATTTTTTAATATTTATTTATTATTTATTCCCTTTTGTTGTCCTTGTTGCTTTATTGTTGTAGTTAATGATTGATGTCATTGTTGTTGGATAGGACAGAGAGAATGGAGAGAGAAGGGAAAGACAGAGAGGGGGAGAGAAAGATAGACACCTGCAGATCTGCTTCACCACTTGTGAAGTGACTCCCCTCCAGGTGGGGAGCTGGGGGATCAAACCGGGATCCTTATGCCGGTCCTTACTCTTTGTCCCACCTGCACTTAACCCACTGCACTACCATCCGACTCCCCCCCCCCTTTTTTTTTCTCCAGGGTTATCGCTGGGGCTCAGTGCCTTCACTATGAATACACTGCTCCTGGAGGCCATTTTTTTCCTTTTGTTGCCCTTGTTTTTCTTCTTTTTATTGTTGTTGTTATTACTGCCATTGTTGGATAGGACAGAGAGAAATCAAGAGAAGAGGGGAAGACAGAGTGGGAGAGAAAGATAGACACCTACAGAGCTGCTTCACTGCTTGTGAAGTGACTTCCCCATCCACCCCCCAACCCCCCCACAGGTGGGGAGCAGGAGGCTCAAACCAGGATCCTTATGCCCGTCCTTGAGCTTATTGCCATGTGTGCTTAACCCACTGTGCTACTGCCCAGCCCCCATCTGAATTCTTTTTAACTATAAGTAGGTTTTTTGGCTCAACCACTCACTCCTGACCAAGAAACCAAACAGTGGAGGAGAGATTACACAGTGGTTATGCAAAGAGACTACACGCCCCAAGGATCCAAAGCCCCAGGCTCAATTCAGCTGTTCTCCCTGCAGCCAGATCCAAGGCAGACTGCACTCCTTGGCCCTGTGAGTTTCTAAACATATCTCGTTGTACTCTGTGAGTTCTGAAGCAGTATTCACTGCATTTCCCAATTCATCAGGAGAACAGTGTGGAAAGGCTCTCAGTGTACAGCCTCACCTCTAGACCACTAGGGTGTAGTACTTCTCCTGAGTTTCCCGATCAGTTCTCTGCCCCCATGATGTCAGCACAGGGAGTCCAAGGAACAGTAGCAATGGAGACTCACAGTTGCTACCAAATGGTAAACCTTGGGGTGGGGGGGGGGGTCCTCTCCTTCCTTCAGTAGTGTTTTTTTGGTAAAACAGACTGGAGGTGGCACCTCAACTGGCAAACTGCTGGCCTGTTACCAGCTGCTCAAGAGTAGATATGGGCTTTAGCCTCAGGCAGCTCTCCTTAGGTTCCTCTCTGTTCAAGAGCCACATGTGTTTGTACTCACTGGAGACTTGCTGGGTTCCCAAAGTAGTCCTTGTCTTATCTTGTTGTGTTCTCAGGTGATCTTCTTTGATATTCCAAGTTGACCAAGCAGAGGAGAGAATTGCAGCTGCTGCTACTCTGTAGCCCTGACTCCCAGAAACTATATTATTTTGGCCCTGTGTAATATTCATCCCTTTTGTTGCTCTTCGTCCCTTCTGCTCCCCATGCTTTCATCTGGAATGATTTTCTTTCTCTGAAGAACTCCCTTTAGTACCTCTTTTCCTAGTTTCAACTTTTTTTTTAAATTGAAATATTACTAGCGTGTTTCCCAGAATTCCTTGCCCGTGAAGGACCCTGGGCTCCAATTTTTGTTCTCCAGCTCTAAAATCACTCAGTTGTCCAGTCTTTTGACTACTGCTCATGAATCATCAAACACTTAAAGGATTAAAATTGCTTCTTATTGGACTTATTTGTGCACAATCCCCTTTATTGCATGCTATTTAGCCTTCAGGTCCTCAGTGTAATGTATTTCTCTATTGTCTCCATACAGATGATTTATTTATTTATTTATTTTTAATTTCTTTATTGGGGAATTAATGTTTTACATTTGACAGTAAATACAATAGTTTGTACATGCATAACATTCCCCCAGATGATTTATTAATATTTTAACCAGCACTTATTTTTTTTCTGAGATTGTTTATCTGCAGCATGAGAATATATTCTTTTTTTTTTAATTTTTTATTTTCCCCCCTTTTATTGCCTTTGTTTATCGTCGGTGTTGTAGTTATTATTGTTGTTATTGCTGTTGTTATTGTTGGGTAGGACAGAGAGAAATGGAGAGAGGAGGGGAAGACAGGGGGAGAGAAAAATAGACAGATACCAGCAGACCAGCTTCACTGCCTGTGAAGCAAACCCCCTGCAGGTGGGTACCTAGGGGCTTGAACCGGGATCCTTTTAATTTTATTTATTTTTAACATTTATTTTTCTTTTGTTGCCCTTGTTAGTTTTTATTGTTGTTGTAGTTATTATTGTTGTCGTCATTGAATAGGACAGAGAGAAATGGAGAGAGGAGGGGAAGAAAGAGAGGGGGAGAGAAAGATAGACACCTGCAGACCTGCTTCGCCACCTGTGAAGCGATTCTCCTGTAGGTGGGGAGCCGGGGGCTTGAACTGGAATCCTCAGGCCTGTTCTTGTGCTTCGCGCCACATGCGCTTAGCCTGCTGTGCTACCGCCCGGCTCCCTGAACCGGGATCTTTACTCCAGCCCTTGTGTTTCCTGCCATGTGCACTTAATCCGCTGCGTCACCACCCAGCTCTCAGGAGAACATACTCTTAATAGACTGGAAAGTTTGTCAGATGCAGACACAAATCACAATATATGCACAACACACACATGCATACATAGATGTCCTTGTAAATACACACTTTAATGTATGAAACACATTATATCAAGGGACATATAGTATTTTTTCTTTTCAACCTTTTGGAAAAGGTATAGACCATTCTTTGCTATTTACTTACAAAGCCAGATATCATTATTTTCTGAATATCATTATTTTCTGAAATTTATGTGAAATGTGTATGTCTCACATTATGGTAATAATTATCTTTGCTAAAATGGTGTCAAGGTCAATAAATTTGACCTTCTAAACTGTGTGTGATCTTTAAACTGTACATAGAGTCTTCTCTTGGCATTTGTAACACACATAGTATTCATGTTAAGGGCTCTGACACATGTAAATAAACTTGTTTGATTATTAAATTAATTTTGAGGGAACTGTCCCTATTTGTAGGTAAATCTTGGAAACACTGCCTTGTAACAAACTTAAATGTACAAAATTCTGTACCAATAACTAGTATTCAGGGTACTTTGTCTTCAAGGACAAAGATGAAGGGCTATTTCAGTGTTTTCTCAAATGTGGCTGCTACAAGGAGAGTGTGAAAGTGTACACATCAGGTGTTGGTTCTGGTGCACTGGAGCTCTTTGCTATTCAGTGATTAAACAAAGAGGGTAGAGCTTGAGAACACACACATCCTTGTTCTTTTGTTTTTGGCTTCTTGAGTGAAACCATCTGCTCTTGTTTTCTTTGCTCTAGCCCAGCACAGCATGAAGTACCCATGTGTGCTGGACATTGGGTTTTGATTCTTATTAGATGACTTCATCTACCTCTTGGAAGTGAGAGGGCAAGAAGACAATTGTGATAGGATACACAGAGTTTCTTCTCAGGAACCAAGAGGTCTGGGTTCAAGTTCTGGTGCTGTGTGATCTTGGGAGAGTTAACCATGGAGTAGTGGGTGAGAACACAATTTTGGTATAAGACACTTGGCACTTCCACTTATTGCTATGTGATTAGGGGCACATCACTTCACCCTGCTGCATCTCAGTCTCCTCACCTGTCATATGAAAATACTAACAACACCCATTTCACACTCTCCTCATGAGAAGGAAACAAGATAATGCATGTGAAGTCCAATACTTGGAACACAGTTGATATCCACAGCTATTGCAAGCCATCTAGCCTAACTCTTCTTCTTCATCTGGGTCCCATCCTCTCATGTTGCTTGAAGATCAGTTGGAATTTTGAATGTGAAAGAGTGTTGTAAACTTTTGGAGTCAAAGAAAAATATGGGTAGGTTTAAAAATATTTTTTATTATTGTCCTTGATATTGCCTCATTCTTTCTGGCTGGGCAGGGCAGAGAGTGGGGACCTCTCAAGCCTCCATCCCTACACTCAGGTCCAGAATAATTTCTCCATTACAGAACATTGGCAAGAAGATGTCCTGCCAGCAGTTCATTGCCAATTTGGACCAACTGAATGATGGACAAGACTTTTCCAAAGACCTGTTGAAGGTATGACTCAGGGTTCCTGTACTGCCAGCTGCATAGGGGTTGCATTGAGTGGAAACCACCCTCTGTCCCATTAAACCCTGTCATTTTGGATTCTGAGTACTGGAATCAGGGCCACCATGACTTTGGGACAGAGCTAGAGACAGTTAAGCTCCATACTTGACTATTACTGTGTTCCTGGGTTAGGCAGAGGGGAGTGGCATTGTGAGATTTGTTTTTAGTGCTCCATTATCACCATTGCTGTCATAGTAGTTACCAAAACTGCCAACAATTGTTGGAGTTGCCACTGCCATTACCATCGGTACTATTACCATCAACATTATCATAAAGAGTCACTCATTTCCCCAACATCACCAGGAGTAAAGGAAAAATAATATTTTCCTTTGAAGCTGAAGCTAGTGACCTTCCAAGCCTGGTCCATTCCTGTTTTTGGAATAACAAGAGCAGGGTTATGGTGGGTAGAAGATGAGTAGATTTAGATAGTGGGCTTGAATGACCTGGGGATACAGGTGGGCAGTTGGGTAATATGAAGGCTAAAAAAAAGATTCAGTGTCACCATCATCATTTTTCTTACCATAATCATCATCTTTACCATTAGGAATCACTTAAGGACATATTTGTAAATAATCCCTGTCTCACCACTTATCTTGCCACTTTCCCTCATCTATTCATCCACTCTTCTACCCATCCTGCAATGCAGCCATCCTTCCATCCAGCAGCTCACCAGCTCAGTCATTAACCCACACACCCACACATCCATCCATCTTCCCTGTGTCCCTAAACACTTCCCCACTGCCACATTTACTCTTCCTCTACCTGCCCACTCACTTCCCTACCCATCCATATACCCACAGACTCATCAACCCACTCTTAATCAAATCTGTACTCAGTCATCTACCTCATTTTCTATTGCCTATCCCCCATCACTCACTCAGCCAACAAATAAGTATGAATCAAACACCTGATTTGCCCCACTGACTTAAAAGTTCCTTGAATCCTAACTGCATTGCCATTGCTAGAGGTAGATGGAAATTTCTTGATTCTTTATCTGAACTCCTCTTTCTTTACTCCTCTCCCAGACCCTTTACAACTCCATCAAGAATGAAAAGCTGGAATGGGCCATGTGAGTAGTGCCCATATGTGCAGGTCTGGGGAGACTGAATCACTGAGAGGGAGAAGGGGGTAGGCACTGCAGTCACTCTCCATGGTGCTGATCTTCCCAGCCCAGCGACCTAATGACCCCTCTCCTGCTGGCCAGCACCTAATGTTAAATTCTCCCTAGGGTAAAAGGGTGCAGCATTTTTGTTTGTTTGTTTGTTTGTTTTGATAGGACAGAGAAATTGAGAGAGGAGGGGGAGTTAGAGAGGGAGAGAGAAAAATAGATAACTGCAGACCTGCTTCACAGCTTGTGAAGTGGATCCCCTGCAGGTGGGGATTGAGGGCTTGAACCCAGATCCTTGCATGGGTCTTTGTGTTTTGTACTATGTGTGCTTAATCAGGTATGCCACCACCTCGCCCCCAAGGGTGCAGTGTTTACACTGCTATGGAACTATGCCTTTAGTTGGTGTCCACAACTAGTTTTCTATTTTTAAAAAGTATTTTATTATTTATTGGCTAGGACAGAAATTGAGAGGGGAGGAGATAAAGATAGATAGACAGATAGGTAGATAGATAGATAGATAGATAGACACCTGCAGCACTTCATTACTGCTTGTAAAGTTTACCCCTACAGGTGGGGACTGGAAGCTTGAACCCAGATCCCTACAAAATGTAACATGTGTTTTACCAGGTGTGCTACCAGCTGGCTCCTCAACTAGTTTTCTATACTAGGGACATTGCCTTTATTCCCAGTGATAATATTTCCCTCTTGAGTCTATGTAGGAGGTATAGATCCCCCAGTCACTCCCAAGAATGTCATCATACTTGGGTAGCAATTGTTTTTGGCATTGGGGACAGATGACTGCCCCCTAATTCTTTGCCTGTGAAGGCAGTGAGCTCAGCCAGCTGGAAAGATGTGTGGTAACCTTATTGGTTGTGGGGAGAGGGGCTTCTGGGGAAACTGTCCATCCCATGTTGTTGTACTGCTAGGTAGCCTGGGTCTTTGAGTCTATGTAGTGATCCCAGGTAGGGATTGATAGAAATCTCAGCCCTGTGGAGAGAAATTGGCATTTCTTCATAGCACCAATGGGGAGAGTAAACTTTGGGACCTCATGTCCACCCCTAGTATGTCTATGGGGCTTGGGCAGCAGCAGTAGTGGGGCTACGGGTTACAAGTCCCTGGGGCAGGGTTTTTAGAGTTGCAGAGAGAAAAAAAAAGGCTGGAAATGAGGCCTGGGGAACAGTAGCATCTCCAGCTTTGTAATTAAGGGTAACAATGGAGTTTGGAGGGCAAAAATCAAAGATAAGGGGTCAGATTTTAAGACTGAGAGGGAGAGGGCAAAGATCTGGATCTGGGACCTGGAATTGCAACCTGGACCTCTGACTGACTCTCAGAGGGTTGATTGGGATGGTGGAGAGGGCATGTTGATGTGGGGCTGAGGCCTCCCTGGGGTTGGGTGCTCAGATCTGATGCTTTCCCAGTGATGAGGATGAGCTGAGGAAGTCATTGTCTGAGCTGGTGGACGACAAGTTTGGGGCAGGCACAAAGAAGGTGACTCGGATCCTGGATGGTGGCAACCCCTTCCTGGATGTCCCACAGGCTCTCAGCGCCGCCACCTACAAGCACGGTGTGCTGACCCGGAAGACCCACGCTGACATGGATGGCAAGAGGAGTGGGTATCAGCAGGGAAGGGACATGGGGAGGGGTGCTAGACTAGAGGGAGGGCCACCTCCTCTTGGTGACTCCTCTGGGGAGGCTCACCCAGGTAAACATGTTGGGGGAGGGGTGGGTGGTTGCAGCTATGCTACCTGTGACCCCCTCCCCAGCGCCCCGTGGGAGGCGTGGTTGGAAGAAATTCTACGCGGTGCTCAAAGGGACCATCCTGTACCTGCAGAAGGTGAGAGTGGCCCCAAGGTCCTTGTTCATGGATGGCAGCCTCACCTCCCCCCACCAGACAGCTGCCTTGTGTTGCCCAGAGAGTCCCAGGCAAGACTTGGCTGAGAAAGACACTGGGTCCTCCTCCCATTGGGGGCCTGATTCAGGTGCACCCAGGGCTTTGGTGGTTTTAGGGAGTAGGAAGGGGTCTCTTTCACCCCCCCCCCCAGGGGCTCTTCAGACCTCTGGGGCAGACTAGAGTGCAGTTTGGAGAGTGTTTGGAATGATTCTTGTTGGGGGTAGGCATGACATCACAGGGACAGGAGCTGAAAAAGTGAGGGTGATGCAGGGTCAGAGAGATGGAGGAAGTGTGGGCCAGCAAGCCTGAGTATGGCCATGACAGAAGCTTGCCTACCCCTCCCCGCCTGCCCAGGATGAGTACAGGCCTGACAAAGCTCTGTCTGAGGGGGACCTGAAGAACGCCATCCGAGTGCACCATGCTCTGGCCACCAGGGCCTCTGACTATAGCAAGAAGTCCAATGTGCTCAAGCTGAAGACGGCAGATTGGAGAGTCTTTCTCTTCCAGGCCCCGTAAGTAGAAGTAGGAATCCCCCTTGCTCCCACCCTGGGCTCAGATCCTGCAGCGTTGAGTCTGCACCCACACTGTCTCTTCATCTGCCTCAGTGTCCCCTGCACACCAGCCACACAAGAGATCTAGCATCTCCACTCGGTGAAAAATAACAGCTGGGCTCGGCTGGAGCAGAGTTTCTTGGGTGTAGTTCTCCCCAGAGTCTCCTGGAAATGTGCTAGAAATGCAGTTTCTCTGGTCCCACTGGAGATCTACTGAATCAGAAAGCACAGAGACAGGCCAGGGTGGGAGTGGGGAATTGAATCTCTAGGTCTTTTTTTTTTAAATGTACATTACTATATAAGTTTAAAAGCTTCAGTATGATGGTTTGTGAGCTGGTTGCCAAAGTAAGTTCATCTAACATCCATCCTGTCATTACATAAAATGAAAAGAGAAAGGGTGATTTTTTTTTTCTTGTGATGAGAATTCTTTAACTACACTCCATATCACAGAGCAGTATGGACTGTCGACTGTCGACTGCACCGTGTACTGATTTCCTAGTACTTATACCTGGAAATTCATACCTTGCTGACTGCTTTCCTCCAGCTCCCCCTCCCCCCTCTTCATAACCACAAGTCTGATCTCTTTTTTTCTGTGAATCCCTTTGTTTCTAGACCTCATCTATACATGAGAACGTATACAGTGTTCCCTCCTCTGACTCATTTCACTTAGCTTAGTGCCCTTTAGGCCCTTTCATATTGTTATAAATGTCAGCATTTGTGCTTAACAAGCCCTCCAGGTGAATCTGATGTACACTTGTCATCCCCTTCCCCCACCTCCCACCCCCAAACAGGGTACATGGAATCCTTCTTTCTTCACTTTGAGAATATGTGTGGAGGTTGAATTGGGAAGATCCTATAGTTTTGAGAGACTTTTCATCCAACCTCAGACTCCACCCTTCTGTGATTGGAGTTTCACAGGTCAAATGAACTTATAAGCAGGGAGGCCAGTGAAGTGAGCTCTCAGATGAGTGTGTATGTGGCTGATGAGATGTTGGGACAGGGCAGGGGGGGCTGAGAGCAGATGGACCCCCTCATAGAGGTCTCATAGAACCCCCTGGACCTGCTGGCTGTAGGCCCACTAGTTCTAGGGCGATTATCTTTGGACCTGGACAGTATGGTTTTGACAGTGACAATATAGATTTTCCCGAGGACCTGGGACAAAAGAGGAGCTTCCCCACAGTGGGGGTCTGACTACTACACCTTTCTTCCCCACTCCTCCTTCTTCCCTCACTCTTGTTCACCTGTATGAAGATAGTCATGCCCTCTCTGTGCCAGGCTAGTGCTGGGACTGGGTGCTGGGTGGTGGACTGGGAGTTCTATAGTCTTCTCTCCTTTCTCCTCTCCCCAGGAGCAAAGAAGAAATGCTGTCCTGGATCCTTAGGATCAACCTAGTGGCCGCCATCTTCTCAGCCCCAGCCTTCCCAGCCGCAGTCAGCTCTATGAAGAAGTTCTGTCGGCCCCTACTGCCCTCTTGTACCACTCGTCTCTGCCAGGTATGAGTTCCTAGAATCATGGCACCACCTCCTTGGCTGCTGCCCTCATGCCAGCTCCCCAGTCAATAGCTCCCAGCTCAGACCTAATCTAATGTCTGGTCCTGGGCTCTGAGAAAGAGTGAAGGGGCAGGTCTTCCCATCCCACTGCACCCCACTCCCTTTAATTCTAGGAATGCCAAGACCACAGGCCACACAGTGTGGATGTGCTGGTATGCAGTGGTGATGGGTCTGTGGGCACCGTGCGTGTCTGGGAGTGAAAGAGGATGTGTGTGACTGGGAGCCAGAGATGTATGAGACTTGCCTAACTCCACCCAGTGCTCTCTTGCTGTCCTTACCCACACTTCTATGCTTTATTTGAAATATAAAAACAAAAACAAAAAACCGTCCCAAGCCGTCAGTATACCCAATTTTTCTAGGCTTTCATGGGGAAGAGAGGATAAAAGGTGCACCACAGTTTGAGAGGTGGAGAGCAGGGGAAACCCTTCAGAGCCCCATTCTTGTGTGCCCTTTCTTGGGTGGCTGCTTATGCCCAGAGCCCCTGTACCTGCACACACCGTGCACCCTTGAGACAGGCACACCTAGGCCATGGGGCACACACGTGGTGACTCAAGCCCATGCTACACACAAGCCCCGATGCATGCCCATGCACGCAGCCCGCTGTTTGTTCAGTATGGACCAGCACAATGTGCTGAGTGCTGGGTGTGTGCATTTGCCTGTGAGTGACATCTGCCTGTTCTGGGCTGTGAATCTTGGGACTGTGACCGTCATCTGTCCAAGAACATGAATATGAGCGTGAGTGCACCAAACAGAATGAAGAGTGAGGGGAGGCTGAGGCCAGGCTGTCCCATGTCGCAGTACATGTGTGCATGTGTTTGTACTTGTGAGTCCTTATGACTTGGGATTTGTCTGACTGTGTCTGTCTTAGGGGGTGTCTCTGTACACATTGTGAAGGCCTTATCTCCTGAGCCTAGGAGATGCATAGGAAGGAAGAAGGGGGTGCAGAAGAACCCCCCTCATCCCTGTCCAGAGCCTGGTTCAACCCCCACATATGTGATGATCTCCAGGCCTCAGGTTTCCTTTCGTGAAACAGATCTTGGTGGAATAGGATTGGACACATACCCACAACATCCTGAGAGTGGGACCTCACAGACAAGGACTTGTCTTTGCAGGAGGAGCAGCTGCGTTCCCATGAGAATAAGTTGAGGCAGGTGACTGCTGAGCTGGCTGAGCACAGGTGTCACCCAGTTGAGAGGGGCATCAAGTCCAAGGAGGCCGAGGAGAGCCGGCTGAAGGAGCATTATCTCACGTTTGAGGTGGGCCTTCCTTGGGATTGGTCACGAAGGCCAAGGCTGAGCTGGAGGAGGATGCCAGCTCCTACTGCCACTTCCCACCACTATCGCTTTGTAGCTAGGGCCTCTTAGTTTGGGGCTTCTCCACTTCTGGGACCCCTCTGAGGCAATCCTGAACCATATGTGGTTTCCTGTGAACCACTCTTTTCATTCCAGCAGCTTATATTAATCAAACAACTGTATTTTTACTGTGTGTCTCAAAGAACTGGGCTTCCCTGAACCTCTCACTGCTCTCCAAGCCCCTTCCTTACCTCCTCTTCCCTCATGGGCCTAACTTCTCAGGAAGCCTTTGCAACCAAACCATAGAGCTTTCAAGCCCTACCTGTCCATGTGACTTTGCCTTCTTGTTTCATGTTTCTCTTTCACGTATGTTTATGTCAATCAGAGTGACTCTCCCTCTCCTTGCAAGCTCTCTCTTCTTTCCATCTTGTCCTTCCTTGCCCACAGCCCTGATTCTGCTTTCTCAAATGGGACTGGCAGTGTGTGGCCATCATTGGATGGATAGAGGTGTCAACCTGGGGGAGGAATCCAGGCACATCTTATCCGGTCTCTCTCCTTCCCCTTGAATTGACCTGCACATGGGATGGACAGACATCAGACAGTGAGACTAACTCTGAACCAGGAAGCCCCAAGAGCAGGGACAGGAAGTCACCAATCTCTTTTTCTAGATTTCCACATAGATTTTCTTGTGCATGAACACATGTGCATTCAGCCAGGTGTAACACATAAATTTTTCTTTTTCTTTTTTTCCACATAAATTTTCTATTGAGGTGTTGAGAAGAAGGAAGAAAGGAGAGAATTCCAGGATGGATCCTGGTCTTTGGAAGGTTAGGGATACACACATGCACATATTTAAGGGTTTTATTTATTGGGTAGAGGCAGAGAGAAGAGGAAGAAAGGAAGGGGACTGAGACAGAGAGACACCTGCACCACTGCTTCACTGCTTGTGAAGCATCCCACCAGTAGGTGGGGACTGGAGGCTTGAACCTGTATCTTGTGTACTTTACTGGATGTGCCACAGTCCAGTCCTGTTTTTTTTTTTTTTCTTTTGAGAGAGGGAGGGAGAGAGAAAGAATGGCATATAAAGATCTAGACCACAAGTGCTCTGGTATATGCAGTGCTGGAGATCAAATCAAGAGCCACATGCATGCAAGTTCTGTGCTCTGCCTGCTGGGCTACCTCCCTAGCCATGCTCTTGACCTTTTGAAAGACATAAAGTTCTGTAGCTTTGGGAATTCTTCTCAGATCCACGCTGTCTACAACATAAAAAAAAAAAAGTGGTTGCAAAGCCACAGTGGATTGATCTCACTGGTTGCAGGTATGGTTCTTATTTACTCCCCTGTATTGATTAACTTAATCCTCATGTCAACTCTGAAATGGATGCTGCTCTTTTCAGATGGGGAAACAGGCTCAGTGAGGTTGGATCACTTGCCTCGAGGTGGCACAGTTAGTGCTTGATTGTGGGTTCTGTGTTCTGGTCTTTCTCATTCCTTCCTGGCTTGACTGGAGTGTGGGGTGAGGGGTTAGGAATGGGGAAGGTAAAGCCCTCACACTGTAGGGATTTTCTGATCATGTGACTGAGATGGGAGAGAACAGGTCCTCCTGACTCTTAGTGTTCTTTCTAAATGAAAAATGAAAAGTTGGGCCCAGGAGACCTTAGGTATATATGTACAAGGCCCTGGCCATATTCTCAGGTGCCACATTTAAAATGCTAATAAAATAGGGAGTCAGGTGGTAGTGCAGCGGGTTAAGTGCACATGGCGTGAAGCGCAAGGACCAGCTAAGGATCCCAGTTCGAGCCCCTGGCTCCCCACCTGCAGGGGGAGTCCCTTCATAAGCGGTGAAGCAGGTCTGCAGGTGTCTATCTGTCTCTCCCCCTCTCTGTCTTCCCCTCCTCTCTCCATTTCTCTCTGTCCTACTGAATAACAATGACATCAATAACAACAATAATAATTACAACAATAAAACAACAAGGGCAACAAAAGGGAAAATAAATATATAAATAAATATTAAAAATGCTAATAAAATACAACACTTGCTATTGTCTGCTTTTGTTTTTAATAGTAATTATACGAATAAGTGACACTAAGCATCCTTCTGTGTGTTTACCATTTGTATATCTCTTTGGAGAAATGTCTATTTAAATCCTTAGTCAAATTTTTAATTTAGTGGTTTGTTTTTTTGTGTTCAGTTGTAGGAGTTTTTAATATACTAGATACTAGGTCCTTATTTAGGATACATATACATGTGTGCATGTATATATGTATACGTATATATATATATATATATTTTTTTTTTTTAGTGCCACCATTCCTGGCAGCCATTTATTCCTTTCTTCCTCTTTCTTTCTTTCCTTTCTTTCTTCTTTCCTTTCCTTTTTTCTTCCTTCCTCTTTTTTCTTTTTTTTTTATATATTTATTTTATTTATTTTTTCCCTTTTGTTGCCCTTGTTGTTTTATTGTTGTAGTTATTATTGTTGTTGGATAGGACAGAGAGAAATGGAGAGAGGAGGGGAAGACAGAGAGGAGGAGAGAAAGATAGACACCTGCAGACCTGCTTCACCGCCTGTGAAGCGACTCCCCTGCAGGTGGGGAGCCGGGGTTTGAACCGGGATCCTTATGCTGGTCTTTGTGCTTTGCGCCACCTGCACTTAGCCCGCTGTACTACAGCCCGACTCCCCTCTTTTTGTCTTTTTTATATGTGATAGGACAGAGAAAAATTGAGAGGAAAGGGGGGCAAATAGTGAGAAAGAGATAGAGAAAGAGAGGGAAAGAGAAAGCTGTAGCACTGCTTCACTCGTGAAGCTTCTTCTCTGTAGGTCAGGACCAGAAGCTAGCACCCAGATCCTTGTGCATGGTAACATGTGCACTTAATCAGTGTACTTCCACCTGTTAATTCTTTGTTTTTACCAGACCACCACTCGGCTCTGTGATTCTGGTGGTTCTGGGATGAAACCTGAGACCTCACATATCTAAATTCTGTGCACTGCTGCTATACTGTCTTCCCAGCTCAGAGAGATGATTTGCAAATACTTTCTCCCATTTTATAGGCTGTCTTTTCACTCTGTTGCATCTTTTGATAAAAACAAAAGTTGATGGGGGTGGTCTTGTCAGTGTTTCCATTTTATAAATATAGTAAGAAAAAACCCCAAAGTTTAATTTTGACATAATATTATTTTTCTATTCTTGTTTTTGATACTTTTAGTGGCATATCCAAGGAGTTATATGTTCATTTGGATATTTAAAATAACAAGTTCAATTTCTTTTAAAAAATTATTCTTAAAATTTTTTTTATATTTATTTTCCCTTTTGTTGCCCTTGTTGTCTTTTTGTTGTTGTAGTTATTATTGTTGTTGTTATTGATGTCATTGTTGTTGGATAGGACAGAGAGAAATGGAGAGAGGAGGGGAAGACAGAGGGGGGAGAGAAAGATAGACACCTGCAGACCTGCTTCACCACCTGTGAAGTGACTCCCCTGCAGGTGGGGAGCTGGGGGCTCGAACTGGGATCCTTACCCCAGTCCTTGCACTGTGCACCGCGTGCGCTTAACCCACTGCACTACCACCCGACTCCCAACAAGTGCAATTTCTGTGCCTGTCCCTTGCCTATTTTTATTGGATTATCTATCTCTCTTTTATTGATTTTTTTTAGAGCTTTCTGAATATTAAGGAGATTTATCTTGTCATAAAGGTACAAATATTTTTTGCTGTTGCAATTTCTTGTTTGCCTTTTGACTTTTTCTCTGTTCTTTTCCCAGAAAAGCCGTTATGAGACCTATATCCACCTTCTGGCTGTGAAAATTAAAGTGGGCTCAGATGACCTGGAGCGAATTGAGGCCCGGCTGGCCACCCTGGAAGGGGATGACCCTTCTCTCCGCAAGACACACTCAAGTCCTGCTCTCAGCCAGGGCCATGGGACTGTGACTGGCAGCAAAGCCACAAAGGATGCCACTGGACCTGACACTTAGCTGGCATGAATGGGTAGGGCCCAGACGCTGGCACATGCCCCCAGAGGGGTCCGTGAGCACAATTCCAGTCAGGGGCCACTTGGACCAGCTCCACACAGTTGATGGACAGCTAGAGGGGTGAAAAGAGGCCCATGGGCCAAGGAGATGAAGATGCCACTCATGGTATTGATCTTCTTACATTCTGGGACTTCCCTGGGCTTCAGACCCCCTCAGCCCTGGCATTCCTTTCCACCACAGAGCCTCATTTTGTAGGCAAGCTGTGCGCATGTTCCAGACATCATGTCCCTGGAGGAACAGGAAGGGTGCTTGTCCCCTCACAAGTTCTTTACTTCCTAGCCTCTGTTGCTGAGGGCAAATCTTAACTCTAGATCTCATCTTGGACTCCCTACTCTTTTTCTCCTTCTACTTCTTCTTCTTCTTCCTCCTCCTCCTCCCTTTTATTTGACCAGCAGCAGGTCTGCAGACCACCAGCACTGCCCTCTCCTCCATTAACCCAGCGGTCTGGAACCATGACCTATTCTCCTGCCTCCCATCGCAATAATCCAGGACCTGGGCCCACTCTCTTGAAGCCAAGCTGTCTCCAGTCATCTCATTTTTTCATCACTTGAGGTCACCACTGCTTTCTTTTGTATGGACATAAATGTATAGATATATAAGAATTATATACAAATATATAAGGGAACCCCTTTAAAGGTGGTTTTAGAACTGATTATCAGGTAGAGAATAAAATAAGATGAAGGAAAGTCTTCATGCAGTTGTTAGTAAGGAAGGCTGGATGAAGATGGCCCTGACTTCTAGGCGAGAAGCTGGAGATAGTGCTGACCTCCTTCCACCCCATTTCCCCTTCCGGCTGACCTGTGATTTACACTGCCCTTACAGTTGCTGTTTTGGAGTAGACTGTTTGTGCCACCCCTTAGGCCCTGCGAGCATCTTGGTCTGTGAGTAAGATGGGACCATGGCCCTGCTTATTCTTTGGACTTTATGTCGGTGCTGCTAGGTCTCTGAACTCCAGAGGTGGCTTCTTGTCACAGGAATAAAAGACACTCTGCCTTGCAAATAGATAACTTGCCAACAAGTCCAAAGATGTCTGATGAGAGAAAGTTATGGAAACCATTAATTTTTGGTCTTGGGAAAAGGTGAATGTCAAGTTGCTGATTGTTTATTAGGCAATGTTTCTTCTGGTGACTCAGAAGTGTTATAAGGACATGTCTGGGAAGGACAGAAAAGTTTGTCACATGATGATCATAGATTAGTGTCCTTTAAGCTATGCATTCTCCAACCTGGCAAGTGGTGGGGATGATGATACCATCAGTGTGCAGCTGTGATAAGCAAATCCTCTGTTTCCTAAATCACTGCACGTTAGCTAGCAGTTTGACCACAGAGGTGACATATTTAGTTAATAAGCTAAGTCAGCCTTGCAAAGATACCCAGCATTTATAAATCCACTTATACTTGACAAGTCTATGGAGAAGTGTAATGACTTAAACCCAGGTTATTTAATTTGGATCACTTGAAGAGTATTTTCTATCTGAGCCATATGGCCCCTTTGTTTTGTTGAGTGGGAAGTAAATGCTCATTTAAATGAAAGAGCACTTTACCAACCTAGAAGAGCTCTCTGTACTTTTTCCTTGGCTGTCTCAAAGGTCCTTTGATTGTGTGGGGCAGCTTCCTACCTTCTACTTCATGAGAGCAGGTGAGAGAGTAGAGGAGGAAGCTCTGTCTAGATGTGCTTTCCTGAGCACTAGTTGTGCCTCCCAACAGTTAAAAAAAATTTTAGTTCACCTTCTTAATTGTATAATTATTTATTGTAAATTATATACATGTACTACTGTACTAAAATATTATGTACATTATAAAACATACACAAAAATAGAAATTTAAAAAAGATGAGATGAAAATAAATCTAAATCAAAATTCTAATATTTTTTCCTGCATTCTAATGGACCATCATGTTCCCCCCACAATCTATGCCCTTAATATGCCCGTTTTCCAGGACTAACCAAATCCAGAGGCTGGAGGACTACAGATGAGATGCAATAAGTGGTCTGAGCCACCTCATAGTCCTGGGAAGTAGTCGCAGGTTTTTAGGTCTCCTGGGGCCTGACTCCTAATGACAGCATCTCTTGCACCTTCGTCCTCTCAATGAAGGTTAACTGCTGGATTCTGGGCATACTGTGGTGAGAAAAGGATTGGACCAATTTGCTGTCCGCATGGGGCTCACATTCTAGTTGAGAGTGCGACAATCAGTCAGTCACCATTAGCAGATGGGACTCTGGGAAACTGGGAGATAATCCAAAAATGATCTGGCAGAGGAGAATTGGAGGAGTGGGGAAGATAATTTGACTCAAATTGCCTGAATGTCCTAAGGAAAACCATGCCGTAGTAGGGAAGTCACTGAACTGAGCTACACCTTTTTCTGATAAAACATACAAAGATGCCCTAAGGCAGAAGTCTGAGCCATAGAGAGGAGAAGGAGCCTCTCAGGTCACCCCAGCTCTCAGATACCACTCATACTCATGTGGCGTGGCTCATGTGACTCAGAGTCAAGGGAACTACATTAGGTTTGAGTATTCTACTCTCAGATAATACCTTTGAATTCAAAGCAGGTAAGAAAAGTATTAAATATGGTTATGTAAAGATCAGTAAGTTCAAGAGGTCATTCAGAATTAGTTGGAGTCACATAGAGTTCTTTAGGGTCAGGGAGATTCTGACTAGAAATTTAGAAGGCTCAGTGCCTTCAGAAGAGTCAAATGAGGACACTAAGCTGCATCGAGAAGCTAGTAGGTTCAGCAAGAGGTCATTCATAATTGTTTGGGGTCATGAAAAGGTCACTAAATTGAATAAAAGGTCATTCAGAATAACTTGGTGTCATAGTTCACTGGGGCCATTGGTGCTGGAATATTTAGCAGGTACCAACTCAGGGTTCTCAGAAAGGTCAAATGATGATACTAAGTTGGGTCAATGGGTTCACCAAGAACACCCAGTACTATCTGGGGTCATACAGAGCTCAGTGATATAAAGGAATTACTGGCCCTCAGAAAAATTTAAAGTCAACAGCAAACTCTGAACCCGCAGAGGGATCTGAATGAGATAATCAAGTGGGAACTGGAAAAGTCAGCAAATTGCAGGTTTATAACATTTAGTTCATTATTTTCCTTTGTTTCTTTATAGCAAGTACTTTTTTCCAGTGCCCCCACAATGAATACAACTTTAGTTCTTTCTCCATCACCTCCCTTTCATTCAGGTTTTGTCTCTCTGTGACTGAAGAATGCAAGGCACAGCACATCGTCATTACCATCATCAGATTAGCCATTAAAAGGCATCATGTGCCAGAAGCAGTACTGGGTGCTTTTACACATGCAATCTCCTCAGCAACCCTGTGAGGTAGGTAATAGCATCACCATTTCATAGCTGAGGAAACGAGGGCCTAGAGAGTCACAGGGAGACTAGTGAAGGACCGAGCTGGGATTTGCACTTAGGTTCTGCTGACACTTAAGCCTCTCAACCCTAATTCTCTCTGTAAGGTCTCCAAACTGACCAAACACATCTGCGGGGCATTTGCGTGCATGCGTGCACACACATGACAACCACTTGAACTCTTTGGATAGAAGACTCCCTCATGGTTTGGCTGAAACCTAATGGCTCCTGGCACTGGGTACAGGTTTAATAGTCAATGAGGGGAAAGGCTGCTTAACCCTGGATCTCCATCTGCTTCCTCTATGTCTGCAACCATGTGCTCGGCATCAGGCTTGGACAAGCCTTGGCTCTGAGGGGGAATAAGCTGAGGAAAGCGCAACACCCTGTGGGTTTACAAGCCGCAGCATCTGTGGTCCTTCTGGCAGCTGGGGACATCCACTATGCCACTTTGCATGTCCAGACTTTGCCTGTGACATGCCTCAGGCCCCAAGGGTCATCTTACCCCAGCTGCCCCAATGCCAACTGCACAACCCTTTCCTCTTCACCCACCTAGGCCCGGAAACTGTTGCCTTAGTCCGACCCCTGTAGCTCCAGGGCAGGAATTGGGCCAAGGATCTGAGGCTGAGCTCAAAGCACAGTAATTTGCGTCAGCCTCTTGGCCAGGTTCCCCAGCTGCCAGGGGGGACACCTTGTGAATGTTCTCAGAAGAGGGAGGGAGGTTGCAGCCTGTCCTGGGAGCTGGCCAGGGAGACAGGAAATAGGGTCTCTTCCTCTCAGAACTCCATCGGAGTCCTTGTCCTGTCTTCCCTCCTCACCTGGGGGCTAGGCACACACAGTCAAACATGAGTTATTTCTGATTTTATTTATAATATAAAAACGTTCAAGTGTCAACAGTCAGGAGTTTGGACATTTCAGGGCAGGATTCCCATTTGTTCACTTGGGATTATTTTTTAAACAATAACCTTTTTTTTTTCTTTGACAATTTAGTAGTGGACCCAGTTTTGGTGAGTGAGGGGACAAAGCTGGAGAGGAAGTGGAAATCATAGGTGATCTGGGGGGCTGGGAATGAGGGCTGTGAGAAGAAAACGGTGTTACTTTATTGCTAAAAGGGAATCAAATACATTGTGGAGTGGCTCTTCTCGGTCCCAGCAGTGACCATGCATCCAATCTAAAGAATCTGAAATGCAAAGGACATGCAGGCATAAAGTAGAAAAGACAACCTGTAAACGAAGGTGCTGCAGAGGACGGAGGGGCATCCTGGAGGCCTGACGGGGAGGAGGAGCCACGAACGTGGGGGCCGTGGCAGAGCTGCCCCCTCCCTGGGGCCAGGGCTATTGGGAAGCCCCCTTTCTCAATGCCCTTAGCAGCTGTGAGGAGCGGGGAGGCCCCCTCCCCATTCTGGTTGCTGTCGCTGGGCCTTGGTACCCCCTGGACCGCACCCCGCCCTGCCTCTGGCTCCCAGCCTCGGATCCCTGCCCTCCACTCAGGGGGTCCAGGACTCAGGACCTTGCAAGGGGGCAAAGCTTCATTTCTTTCCTGGGAGGTACGGGGGGAGGGGGGGTTCAATCCCTGACTGTCCTCAACCCCACGCCGCAAGCCCTGCAGCCTCTCCTTTCTCCCACCCCGCCAGCTGGGATCCCCACAGTCCCCCCCCCCCCCCCGCACCGCACCGCACACCCCAGACTTCTCTCCAGGAGCTCCAGATTAGCGTACAGCAAAAGGCACCACAATATAGGTTTCTATTAAAGAGTCAAAAAAATTGGCCCATCTCTCTTATTTTTTTTGTTGTTTCTTTTTTTTTTTTCCGAAGCTGTAAATCAGGATGTTACATATAAATAGTTTCCCTATAAAAACGTCTTTGCCATTAGCTAGTATTATAAGACAATTTTTTTTTGCTAAAATGAAAATAAAACATTTTGTTATACCTTTTTTTTTCCTTTTATAGAAAATAAAAATATTTTTTTTATTTCTGTGTTTCCTCCTCTCTCTCGGGCGGTCGCGTCTGTCTGTGGCGGCGGGGCGGGCGGGCCCTAGAGGGGCGCCGAGTCCTGCGTGGCCCGCGGGGGCCCGCGGCTGTGTCTGCTGCTGGCGCGCGTGCTGTGACTGTCCAGCGAGTAGTAAGTCCTGCTGTCGGCCGCGGGGCACAGCGGCGGCGAGTCCGAGCGCAGCGCGTCGTGGGCGGCGCGCAGGCCGAGGAAGGGCGTGCTCTCGGCCGCCAGCGCCCCGTCCGCGTCGTCCGCGTCGTCGTCCGAGGCCGAGCCGCAGCCCGAGCCGCTGCTCAGCGACAGCGAGTCCCGCGCCGCGCGTGCGCGCTGCGTCGCCAGCCCATTGAGGCGCGAGCGGCGCCAGCGCCGGGGCCCCGCCGACGTCCTGCGGGACGCGCCGCGGGCGCGCGGCCGGGGCGGCGGCGGGGGCGCGCACTCCTGCGTGGTCTCGTACTCGTCGTCCTCGGGGATGCGGAAGGGGCTGGCGGGCAGGCTGCCTAGGCTGCCGCCCAGTGCGTAGGCCCCGCGCCGCGACCCCGCTGCTGCCGGGTAGTAGTAGCTGTCGTAGCTGCGCTGCATGTCTGCGCCGGGCCCGGGCCCCGGGGGAGCCGGCTGCCGCAGGAGCGGCTGCTGCTCAGCCAGGCGGTAGCTGATGGGCGCGGCGGGGGGCAGCGACACGGCGTGCGCCGAGTTGGGGGACGTGATCTCGAAAGTGGGGACCTGCGTGGCCAGCGAGTAGTGGAAGTCCACGGGGGAGAGGCGCGCGGGCGTGGTCAGGGCCGACACGTACCTGCGGGGACAGGCGGGTCAGTGCGCAGGCGCGAGAGAGCCCGCAGCGTCCCCCCCCCCCCCCCCCCCGCAGGCCCTCACAGGAACATGTCATCCTGCCTGGGAATCTGGCACCAAAGGGAATTTGTAGTGCTTGCTGCACCCGCTTCTCGGGAGCCCAACGGCGGCTTGATATCTGGGGACCTACTGCCAAGGCCTGCGGTGGTTCTTGGCTCATGCCCAGCCTGCAGAAGTCAGTCTCTTTACAGACAACCTCCCCTCCACTGTCCACTCAACTTGACCGACCTCAGTGTTCTTCTGGGACATGGGCCCTCTTAGGTGACACTAGAGTAGGATAACCCTATGTTCTGGTGTGTCCAGGACAGCCCATTTGTTCCTCGTGTTTCAGTGCAATTATTAGCATCCCCCTACTCCCCCACCTCCATCTTAAAAATGTCCTAGAATTAAGTTAGGTGGTAACTTCATACCAGGGTCCACAGATTTGGCTCCAATCCTAGTCTGTCACCGACAAGCCCACCCTGACTAGGTCACCCTGTGTGTTCCATTGAAAAATGGGGATGAGGCTGTTGGGTGTGTCTCTGACATGTCCTAGGTTTAAGCCCTTTGCCAGCGGTGCCAGCCAGGCCTGGTCAGGTCATGGGGTAGGAACTGACCTCTCGCTGTGTGGGGAGTCTCTCAGGGAGTCGATGGAGTCGTGGTACGGTGGCATGGTGGCCCTGCATCGCTCCTCCAGGCTGTAGGCTGCTGCCCGCCGGGCCCGGGCCTCTATGCATGCAGGGCTGTTGCACTTGCTGGTGCCCACTGATGACAGCATGATGCCTGACTGGGAGTCAGAGGTCAGGCTCTCCGAGTGCTCCAGGCTCCACGTGTGGCTCTCATGCCTGGGGACATCAGGTGTGGCATCAGGAATGGACAGGCAGCCTAGCGGGTGTGGACCCAGGCTTGCCACCTCAGCTGCCCCTCCCCCTGGATGTAGTATCATAAATGCCCAACTCCAATATGGGGAAGGGGAGAGGTGACTGGGTCCTGTGAATGGGTGAACTGCAACAGGCAGATCTCTTCCTTCCTTCCTGCAAACACCCCCCCCCCCCCCAGACTCACCCTGTCTGGGGTCCTGCCACCCCCATGGTCCTAAGCCACCTATCTCAGGAACACAGCCCAAGGGGCTAATCTGTGGGGATTTGTTATTCCAGGGAAGAAAGGACCCAACCATGTTATTTAATGTTACTGTATGAGCCCTTGTATTTGTATGGACAGGCTCTCCACTTCTGGAGAGAAGATAGCCAAAGTGGATTAGGGTTCATGTGGGCAACACAGGAAAGAGCGGTAAGCAGTCCTGGCTGAGTGAGTAGGACCTTTGTGCCAGACCTAACTCAGCTAAGTGTGAGGGGAAAGCTTAGCACCTCATTCCTTTGGGGGCTGGTTTAGACTGCAAAGGGGAAGCCAACCAGTGCCCCGAGGATCTGTATGAACTTTTAGTGGTAGGTTCTTGTTTGAAGTCCCCACCTCCACCTTCTGCTCAGAGGAACCCTCACTGTAGAGCCTAGCCTGGTGGGGGAGCTTGTGTGCTGTGTGGGGACATGAGGCTGCACGTCTGTGAGAGCCCCTGGGACCCACCTGTGGCTGGAAGTGGGTGTGGCCGTGGAGCAGTGGTGAGAAGGGGAGCAGGAGTGACTCCCAGAAAAGGTGGTCTCAGTTTCCCTCCGGATGACATGGTCTGTGGCTGGCACATTCTTGGAGATATACTGGAACAAAGAGAGAGTTGGGTGGGTGGGTGGGGGGAGTCAGTGACAGGTGACCAAGTTGGCCCTCCTTGCTGATGAAGATGGTGCTGCTTCAGGTTGAGGGGAAGGTGGCCACTGGGTAAGTGACTTGGTATTGGGATAGTGGCCCTCCTAAGTCACCATGCACCCTCCCCTTCCTTAAAGAAGTGGGTAAAGTGAAGCCAGTCAGCCTAATGAGATGTGGCTAGCCTAGCAGACAAGCCTGAAAACAGGGCTGGCTGACTGCCACCCAGGGCTGTCCCTTGGGGGTGGGGGTGTGAGGGCTCAGGGGCTGGGGAACACCACTCACATCTGCCATCTGGATCTCCTCAGGGTCCAGCCGGGGATGGCTGGGTCCATTGGCCAAGCTCCGATTCTGGTGGGCTGGGCACATGTTCTGCCGGAGATGGTTGTGCATCTGTTTCCGTTGCTTTCTGTACAGGGGATGGGTGCGTTAGCTCAGCCCTCCTCCATACATGAACCCCCCCAGCTGCTGCTCCACGAGACACTCTACTATCTCCATGGCTGTCTGTAGCCACTGCTCTCCCCAGTGCTCACCCAGGACCCTTCTGCTTCCCTCAGCCATCACCACCAGCCTGAATTCAGCAGGACTGGAGCATAATAATGGCAATCTTTGGCTCTGCTGAGAGAGTAGAACTCCACTGGTTTCTAGCTGACAAGCTTGGGCACATTACTTAAGTTCTACACCCTTCCTTCCCCTTTTCTATGAAAGCCTATTCAAAGATAGTTGCAGGTTTTTAAGAGCAAAGGAAATACACAGTGCTGGCCTCCTCAATTCATTTGATTATTTATTTATTTATTTATTTATTTATTTATTTATTTATTATGTGCCAGATGGTGTTTTGGAGCAGAAGAGGAGAAAGGGATGAGCCCTGCCATCATGGAATTACCACGCCAGTAGGAGAGGCTGATGATAACACAGAAACACACAGACAGGATACTTTTAGCAAAATGCTAGGAAGAAAATAATGCAGGATGCTGGGGTTAAAGAATCAAGACATGAAGCACTTGATACATGTTTTCTGTAACCAACAAGTCTGATCAGACTACTCCTATTTAAAACCCCTCCTTGACCCTCAGTATTCATCTCTCCCCTGGACCCTCTCTCTCACTGCCCTCTCCCTAGCCCCATTGTCTGTTTCCCCTACACCCCTTCTTTCTATCCTCTGACCTTTGCACACTTCTACACTTTCTCTGTTCATCTCACAGACTAAGTGTTCCTCCCCAAGGAGATTTCCTAGCTTCTGTCCAAGGACACCCTTGAAATGTGTCCCCTGACACTGGACCTCTTGCTTAGAGCACTGACCATGTTTGGTGCAAGGTCTGGTGGCCAGTAGGTATTGAATGAAACTTTGTTGAAGAAATTAGTAAATTCAGGTGTGTGTGTGTGTGTGTGTGTGTGTGTGTGTGTGTGTGTAAAGGGGGTTTGTCCTCCTACCCAATTCCTGGCCTCTATATTTGGGTTCAGTCTCCTTTGGGCTTCCTGAGGCCTTTATTCCCTGTCCTGGACTCTTCTAGAACAAGGTTGTGTATGGCTTAGATTCCATGGATAGGGGCAGGGGGCAGGTGGTATAATAACTGGTAAAGCATAGAAGTTATCCAGTGCAAGGATTTGGGTTCGAGCCTCTGGTCCCCACCTGCAAGGGATGAGGGGGAATTTCACAAGCAGTGCTGCAGGTGTCTTTCTCTGATCTATTTTTCTCTCTGTCTCTATCACAATTAAAAATGAACAAATGGGGGGCCTGAGTAGTGCACTGGGTTAAGTGCACATAGTGTGAAGAGCAGGGACAGGCTCAACGATCCCGCTTTGAGCCCCCAGATCCCTACCTGCGGGTGGGTGCTTCACAGGCAGTGAAGCAGGTTTGCAAGTGTCTATCTCTCATCCTTTCTGTCTTTCTCTCCTCAATTTATCTCTGTCCTATTCAACAACAACAGCAGCATCAGCAACAACAACAATGGTGGAAAAAAGACGGCTGCCAGCAGCAGTGGATTCATAGTGCAGACATGATCCCCAGCAATAACTCTGGAGGCAAAAAAAAAAAAAAAGAACAAAATGGGGGTCAGGCAGTGGAATACCTGGACCTGGTTGAGCACACACATTACAATGTGAAAGGACCTGGATTTTGAGCCCCCATTCTATACCTGCAGGGAGGAAGCTTCACAAGCAGTGAAACATGTCTGCAGGTGTCTCTTTCTCTTTCTCTCTCTGTCTCCCACTGTCCTCTTTCAATTTTTCTGTCCTATCAAAATAGAAAAAATTAAAAAGGAAAAAAAACCCCTGACACTTATGGACATCTAATTTTTGACAGTGGGGCCCAAACTATTAAATGGAGTAAGGAGAGTCTGTTCAATAAATGTTGTTGGAACATTGGGTAGAAACACTCAGAAGAATGAAACTGAACCACTATATCTCACCAGAAACAAAAATAAATTCCAAATGGATTAAGGACTTGAATATTAGACCAGAAACTATGAAATACTTAGAGGAAAATATTAGTGGAACTCTTTTCCACCTAAATTTCATAGGCATCTTTAAGGATACAAATCCAGTTGCAAGGAAGCCAAAGAAAGAAAGAAAGAAAGAAAGAGAAAAAGAAAGAAAGGGAGAAAAGAAAGGAAGGGAAAGGAAATGAAAAATGACTGCCAGGGGCAATAGATTCATAGTTCAGGCACCAGTGATAACACTGGTGGCAAATGAAATGAAATGAAATTTAACAAAACTAAGGACAACAGATAAGGGTAGCAGGAATCAGGGCTTAGCTTCCACAGATAGGGCTCAGTCCCCTGACAGTGGTGATAAGGATAAAGATAAGACAAGCCTTGTATTCTTCTCTACTATGTCATTGTATAACTTTTACTGGATCCTCATTATCAGGCTCTCTAGCTTGTCATTCAAGGCCCTTTGTGGCATTTGGGTTCTAGCTGCCTTTTTAAACTCATGTCCCCTTTGTTTTCACTGACCTCTGCTCTTTGTTCTGACTAGTCTGGGTGGTTCATGCTCCAAGAAGACAGCTGATCCTGTCTGTCCACATTTATCTTTAAGCCTACATGGCTTTACTGTCCCTGTCCTCTTACTGCTCCTTCTTTCCCTGAGGTCATGTTCCCACCTTGCCCACCTCCTCTGTGCTCATGGCTCTTAGCAGGGAGCAGGCAGTGCCTAGTGAGGTCTTTATTTTTCAAGGGAACACCACCTTTCTATAAATGCTCACCTCTACCCCCACTCCCCAACACTCTCCTGTGCTTTTCTACTTGCCATGAAAGAGACTTCCTAAAGATAGCCTTTGAAGTACCTTCTGGAGTCATTCCTATTCATGTTTGCTGAGGGCCACATGGCAAATGGCAGAGCTGGGTCTAGACCCAAATCTGCCTTCTTCAGGCATATTCCTGCTTCCTGCCTCAGCCCATTGTCCCCTCTCCCTCCTACCCCGTCCTCACAGAAGCAGTCTCAGGGACCCCACCTGAGTGACACTCACTTGGTCTTGCAGTAGGCGACCACACAGACGATGCCCACGACCAATAGTGCCACACAGATGCCAGTGATGGTCAGGACGCGCTTCTGGTACAGCTCCTCAGCTTCTGCAGAGGCAGAGGACGTGAAGGGGCAGGCAGGGGCTGGCATACAGGGACAGCAGCGCAGAGACCCCATGTCCTCAGACCTCAAGTTTGATCCTGCTGGAGACCTGCCCTGATCCTGTCTGTCCTCACCTCCCCATCCCCTCCCCTCCCCTTTTGTTTGCTCCTGGGTTGCCTTTTGCTCCCCTGAATCCCATCCAACCATGGATCTGGGTACAAGTAATAGGCTGTAAGTCCCCTTCCCAAGCCCTGCCTGGAGCACACGAGTGGAAAAGGGAATGGGAGGTGGGATGGAGGTGAGGCTGCCGTGGCCACAGAAGAGGGCAGCCCAGCTAGGTCTTCAAGGTTGCCTGCTCCTCTACAGCCTGGGGTAGCCTCCATGGGTGGGGGGAGCCATCGTTCATGGGGGTGAACATGCAGATTCTGCACAAAGCCTGGTCTGCCACTTCAGCATCCCTAAGAAAGCAGAGAATGGCTTGTCCTGGGCTGGTGACAGGACATCACACCCAGAGGCTGCCATGGAAGGGAGCTTAAGTCCAGGAGCAGGGATGAGGCAGACCAGGCTCCCAGAGGGGGAACTGGGAGAAAGGTCTATGCTGCTTTTCCCCTGTTCAGGCCTGCGGCCCTGGCCCCCTCCAGCCTCCCTGCCTCTCCTTGTGAGCTGAAGGAGGAGCCCCTATTCTTTGGGAGGAGCTGGGCTAGGCTGGGCTTGTAAGCCTTCAAAAAGGCCAGACCACACCCTCACCTCCCTCCCACTTCTAGGTGGAACAGCTACCCTTGTAAAAGAGACAAAGCCAGGAAGAGGAAAGAAGAGGGAGAGGGACGAGGTGACTGCTAGAGTTGGGCCTACACTTTAGACATCCCACTCCTGCTCCTCCTGCTCCTCCTGCACCACCTGGTTGATTTCCCCAAACTCCCCCCTCCCTAGTTCAGTGGGAATGGACCCCAACTTCTTGGGAGTGGCACTAAGCCCCTGGATTTGCAGCACTTCCTGTGGGAAAGATAGACTTATCAGTGAACACCCAGGTATATAAAGCTGCCAGACACAGAAGCACTCAGGCCCGTGACCTCTGATCACAGACCCACTCACACCTAGGTTCAGAGGAGCCCATGCATATGCACACCAGCCACGCCTACCAACAATACTGAGCATGTGGAGTCTGGCACAAACAGCCTCCTCTGGGCTCTCAGTTCTCTTCCCTATTAGTCCTTATCAGCTGGGCAACTGTCTCCATCACTCTTGGTCACCAGCAACTTCCTGCTGCCAAATCTTGCTGGGCTCTCCCCCAGTTCTGCCCTGCATGGCACCCCTATACTCTGTTCTCTCCTGGATTTCTTGCTGTCATTGGCCCATCTTTCTGTCTCTGGCTGCTTCCTCACCTCCAGCTGTAAGGAAGCTGGGCCCAGAGCTTTCCTGTACTTCCTTTCCTCCACCTGCTCTCTCCCCCTCCTTGAGCTCACCCAGACTGTAGCAGGCTAGCAAATTCCAATCTCCTGCCTTGACTTCCCCTGAGCTCCAGACTTAGATCCAAGAACATGGTCACAGAGAAGCCTGAATTTTAGACCCTCTTCCCAAATCTGTGGTCCTATTTCCTCATCTATTCAGTGGTAGCACCACCTCTCTTGAGCTCAACCCCCGAGTTGTCCCCATCACTCCCTGTCTCCCACTCCCCTGACACTGACTCCACCAGCAGGTTCCCCCACTCTCCCTCTGAATGGCCCTTGCATCGGGCCTCCCCTCTAGTCCTACTGTTTCTGACTCCAGATGATGCAGCTAGGAGATGCTAGGAGAGCTGGTTATCTCTTGACTTATGGTTTCTCTGCTTTCAGTACTCTTTCCTGGACCACAGATCCATCCTATTCTCTGCCAAAAGTCACACTAGTTTACCACCACAAAGCTCACCCTTTCCATCATCGTTACACTCACAATGGTGTTCCACTCCAGCACATGCAGAAAGCTGTGCTGTGGCCTTCAGACCTGGCTACCAGTCCCAGCCTTCCACTGTGTCTCCTCTGTGGTCCTGTCCCAGAGTCAAGGCATGCCTGCCCTGACCTCTCCATTCCTAACTGGTGAGCCCTGTCTAGGCACCACCCCCCAACTGCTTGCAGAGCTGGTCCCTGTCATTGGGTTTTAGCCTACATGTCATCTCCTGAGACAAGCCTCTCCTATTCACTTGGCCAAAGCTGCTCCCTGCCACCATGTTCCTCTTCTCTTCTGATGAGATGGGGCATGTGCAGGGTGGTATGGCTGTAAACCCTTCCCTCTTCTGTAGAGCACTTAGCACCACCCAGTAGTGCTCCTTTCTGTTTGCTGTCTGTCTCACCTTGTGAAATCAAGCCCCATGGTGCCAGTGGCTCTAGCATCTGGCTAATTCTGGGGTTCAGCAGATGTTTGCTGAGTGGAGAGTGAGTGGATATTCAGATGTGCTATTTACACACACTTATGTCCCTATGCACCCTCCCAGGCTCAGCTGCACAGAGACTTGTAACTGAATGCCTTCATTCAACTGCGTCCTCCACCTCCACAAACAGCATTCATGCACAAATGCCTACAGATTCTCCCCTGCATTTGCAACCTTCATGAAAACTCTGTATGACTTGATCCCTCTCTCACCACACTCACACAGACTTGCAGCTCACTCTTCTGTGGAGAAGACAGAGGAAAGAACCCATCCAAATCTGTCACAAGAACATTCTTTATGCAACTGAAGCTCTGTACTATGCCTGAGGTTCTAGTCTCCGAAGCCTGGACCCCTCTGAGCCTCTGTCTCTCCTGCAATAATTGTCTGGATGTGGGGTCTGGTTGGAGCATCCTGCCTCAGAGCCAGAGAAGTAGAGAGACAGAGTCTTCTAAGTTCTTTCCACCTGAGGTTTTAGCCGAGGGGCAGCAGTGAAGGGTGGTAAGGATTCGGGCAGGGCAGACATCAGAGGTCAGCCCACCCAGCCCCTTGGGCCTTGTCAGTTTTGCCCACAGATGGAACATGCATGCCATTACAGGGACTGATCATGGAGGGAGAGACAAGGTGGCTTTTAGCAGATGGCAAGGCCTGGCAGACAGACCAGAGCAAGGACTGAGACACATAGATGCCATCAGCTGCGCAGGGTATGGGATGACAGCATGATCATGGACATGGGGAAGTAAGGAGAACTATAGTCAGGTAGAAATGGGCTCCTCGCTGCACATTTCTCCAAGCCACAAATCCACAGCTTCCAGACTGTGCTCTGCAGGGCTCTATCTCTACTCTGGATACCCCACTGGCCCTCTGAAATCTAGGGGTGATTGCTGTCCACTACTGTCTAATCTAATACCCCAACTGTTCGTGAGCTTTCCTTCTCTCCCCCAATCTGCATAGTTTGCAATAGGACATCTTGATGGGGCCAGGAAGATTTCTGGAACCCTCCTTTCCCCACTTTTGAAAAAAAAAAAATCCTGACAGCCCGTGGGTGTCAGGCTGCTGAGGGGGCTGTGTGCATGGTACTGGGCGACACATAGAGGCTCCATACCCTTTAGTTCAAATCCAAGGTGCTCTGGCAGTGCAGAAGAGAAGCAGGCAGAGAGGACCAGGGCAGGAGGAGAGGTACAGAAAAGAAGGGGTGGGGAAAAGAGAAAGAGAGAGAGAGAGAAACGTTGGTCAGGACTCTTCAGACACCAGCAGCCAGCCTGCGAGGTGAAAGCAGGTTAGTGGCATCCCCTCCCGACCTCCCAAGCTCCTTCCCTGGCACCCCATTCCCAAGAGTCCCTGAAAGGGTGAGGAGAAGAGATGTTTGGATCAGCAGGCAGGGCTAGTTCTTCAGAGGCAGAGGCATAGAAGTTAATTGGCTACTGTCCCCAGGAAGGAATGGGAGAGGGATAGGGGCTCAGGCACCCTCATTGTCTTATGCCAGGCTTTCTCACACCTCCTAGAGACAACATGCCCTGTTCCAAGATCATTGTTGGGGGTCTGTTCTTTCTTTTTACTTAAGAAACTCATTTTAGGGGGGGTGTGTGTCAATGGTTTACATACAGTTCTTCACACCTAGGTACAATTTCTCATCTCACCATGATCAGTGTCTGCAAAACACTCTCACCCCCAACTTGAGTCCTTTTCTACCATCATGCACCAGATATTTAGAAAGAATATTAACAACAAATGTTGGAGAAGTTGTGGTGGTACAGGAACCCTCCAGCACTGCTGGTGGAAATGTCAATTGGTCCAACCCCTGTGGAGAGCAGTCTGGAGAACTCTCAGAAGACTAGAACTGGACCTACCCTATGGCCCTGCAATTCCTCTCCTGGGGATATATCCTAAGGAACCCAACACAGCCATCCAAAAAGATCTGTGTACACATATGTTCATAGGGCCCCCTTTTTTTTTTTTCCTGTTTAGAATGAGAGTACAGGGTGCCCAGAATGGCCCCTATTCTGTCTCTACAGGCCTAACTGGCCTTCTAGCATCATGCAGCCTTCACATAAAGACCCAAATTTGTGGGGAGCTTGAATGAGGGGGCAGAGAGGAAGCTCCAGGTACAGGGTGCACCTCCATTGCCCCTCAACCCCTGCCGATATCCTGGAAGTCTGCAGGAGCTAGACTACATGACCTGAGTCTGGTCTCATTCCCTAGAAAAGCAAACTGTGAGTCAGAGGAAGAGCAGAGTGGGTTCATTTGCAGATCATCTGTGCCTCTGGGCTGATATCCCAACTGTACTCTGTGATGTGGGACCCTATACATGGGCAACGCTAAGGCCCTTGACTGACAGCCATGTCATCAAAAAGGTTAGCCAGAGGGCCCTGGCCAACACTCGGCTCCTTCACCAGACGCAGCCTCCAAGCTGCTGAACAGGGGGACCAGGTCTGGCCATGGGGGTTCTGGGGGCAGGCCTTCACCTGGACCAATAGAACCATGTGGGAGTCTAGAAATCTCAGTAGAGCTTTTGAAAAGTTCACTCACCAGCCTGTTGACAAGCCTTGAATCTCAGTTCTACCCCTAGTTTGCTGTGTGGATGTGACCAGTCACGGTGCCTGTTTCCTCATCTGAGGACACTGCCCTCGTGTGGCCAGCAGTCTGTTCCCTCAAGTGTTTCCCCACGTGCATGCAAGCTTGCCAAGATCCAGGACAGAGATGGCATTGTGGGGTGTGTTCACCTCCTTAAGAGGGAAGAGAAAGGACTTCCTGGGCTTTAGCCAGCCCTTTTCTCTCTCCAATAGGCGAGGGTTCTGCATTTGGAAAATGGCAAGTGAGCTGGGTGACTCTGATCCAGTGACCAAAATGGCTCTGACTAAAACAGCCTTAAAGAGGATCTTGGGGTTCTGGTCACCGTTCCCATGCAGAGATCACAGCTTGGAAACATTAACCATAGGCCTTCCATGTATAAAGCTCCTATTAAGAGCTGGGAAATAGCTCATCTGGTAGAGCTCATACCTTACCTAAGCTCTAGAACCACATGGAAACACTACAGTACTTGGGAAGCCCTCTCTCTATCTCTCTGTCTCTCACTACTTTTTAAAAATATTTACTTATTTATTTTTGTTGCCCTTGGTGTTTCTATTGTTGTAGTTATTATTGTTGTTGTTATTGTTGTCGTAGTTGTTGGATAGGACAGGGAGAAGTGGAGAGAGGAGAGGAAGATAGAGAGGGAGAGAGAAAGATAGACACCAGCAGACCTGCTTCACCGCTTGTGAAGTGACTCCCCTACAGGTGGGGAGCCGGGGGCTCAAACTAGGATCCTTACACGGGTCCATGCGCTTCGCGTCATGTGTGCTTAACCCGCTGTGCTACTGCCTGACTCCCCTCTCTCACTACTTCTGTCTCTGTAAAATAAATAGAATGAAGAAAACCTAGCCTAGGAGTTGTGCAATCACACATGGGTGAGGCCCCAGCACAAGCAAAAAAAAAAAAAAAAAAAAAAAAGGTTAAAAAAAAAAAGGGATGGTGGTTCATGTGAGGCTTGGGGGCCGGGCAGTAACACAGCCAGTAGAGTGCCCACATCACCTTGCACAAAGGTCCAGTTTCAAGCTCTAGGTCCTCACCTGCAGGGGGGAAGCTTCACGAGTGGTGAAGCAGGGCTTGCAGATCTTTCTCTTTCTCCCTCTCTATCTCTCCTTTTCCTCTTAATTTCTCTGTCTCTTGCCAAAATAAATAAATGAATTAATTAAAACATGAGATTTGGGTGATCTTGAAGGTGGCTACTCTGCAGTCTTTCTCTTGCTGCTTAGAGGCAGGAGTTGCCCAGGTGGTTGGCTGTGCCAGCAACATAGTAGACAGGCCACAAACTGTGCCAGGTAGTATAGTCAAGCCACAGATTGTGGACCAGGGTGCCCCTGGCAGTGGGAGCACTCACAAGGTCTACATGTCCCATCACACTCCTTGAGAGAGGACACCTCCACCTGACCATAGAACCAGGGAAACTAAAGGGATGGTGGTTCATGAAGCTGGTCTGAACCCTGGTTTTAAGTGTCAGAAGAGGTGGCTGGGACCCAGAAGTGCTAGGATACTTTCCCAAGGTCACACAGCAAACTAGGAGGCAGAAGGGAAACCTGGTCTCTAGCCAAAGGCTGTTTTGGGTGGCCCAGAGGTAGCTGGCTGGCCAGCCCCCAGGAAGGCAGCCCTGCTTCCTCATCCCAGAGTCTGATTCTGAGAGGCCTGTGACTCTGTCTGCTCCAGTCAAGAAAAATCTCCTCTCCATCATGTTCCTGGCTGCTGTCACCAGAATGCAGGGTTACTTCTGAATCACAGTCAGGTTCTACTGTGCAGAAATTTGCACTCTACTAGTCATGATGATCTGATGCAGAATCCCAACAGGGACAACCTTAGCACATAGTGTGCGGCTTTTCCTCTTAAATACAAGCCAGGACACACAGCAGTGGGAACCTGGGCCAGAAGGCTGTGACGTGGGCCCCCATAGCACATGAGTGTGTTTGCTCACCATGCTTGTGAGTATACACTGTGTGTGTAGATATGTTGCTCTCTGATGTGTGTGTGACTTTTGATTCTCAGGGGCTGGAGGGGCTGCCAGTGGAAGAAAGACTCTTCCAAGTGCTGTCATGACAAACTTTGCCTCCTGTCCTGTGCAGGCCACCCATCCTCAGACTGGGGAATGTTGGCCCTTTGGGATATGCTGGGATATACTGGGAATCAGCTCTTACTCCTCCCTACACCCACTGAAGCTGAAAGCACTGTCTCCTCCATGGACATCATTTCATTTCATCCTCACAGAAACCCTACATGCCTACATGTTACTATTCTCATCTTAGAGCTGAGAAAACAAACTCAGAAAGATAAACTGGGGCCCTGGACTAGCAGGTGTTTGTATTCAGGTCTGAGTCCAAAGCCTATATTCTGAAGCCAGCATTCCTCGTTCTCTTTCTATAATTATCGGATAAGAACTTTAAGTTCTGGGGGCAAAGCACTGGTAGAGTAGAAACCCTCTCCCTAAAGGTCACAGGAAAAGTCTAGCTAGCCTGTGGCATGAAGGCCTGACCTGAATTTCTGGATTCCTGGGGCCTTGCTGACCCTCACAGGAGATCAGAACTGAAAGTTGAAGAGGCCCAGCTGGCAGAAGACCTTGGACAGTGGCTGAGGTTCTGTGCCTCTAGCCCGGCATGAGCTGGGATGACTTATCCAGAACAGTCTCCCTAGTCAGGGAGGCTGTGGCCATGGGGGTGAGAAAAGTAGGTTTTCTGTGCATCTCTCCTCTGGTCCTCAGTCTCTTTAAGGGCCCCTTCTGACCTACCACCACCCACTGGGGCAGATTCTTGACTCTGTAGTTCTTAGAATTTGGGATTTAGAGAATTCTGTTCGGTATCATGCCCTGCCCACAGGCTCTGACTTTCATCTGCAGCTGTCCTCCCCGATTCCCACTTGGAGGGGCCTGAGTTGAGCACTGCCTCCTCTGCTATTAGGAAAGCTGATCATCTGGGGTCAATAAATTCCTGCTTTTTCTTCAAGTCTTGGCTTTCAGGATCCCCAGACAAGTAAAGGGTAGTAGCTTCTAGGATCTTGAGATGATCTTTGAGGGCAACTGGGAAGACCTATTTTTTCACTCTGAGACTCAAACACCTTGTTCTCCAAGGATCACCTAAATGGTCCTCTGAGTGTTACCCTCAGCCTCTGGACTCCACCTCTCCTGCCCAGGCACCATCACTCTGATGTCTAATACATCATGTCCTCAGGGTGGGGCTGGGTTGAGAGCCTCCTGTACAATGGAGAATGGGTGACCAATTGACCACTGGGATCCAAGCTGAGTCCAAGGCTTCCTGGTTTTTCCTCTACTCCACCTCCACCTGGTGGTCCTTGAAGGAACTACACTTAGCCCCAAATAAAACACTACACTATGAGGGTCTTATGTCTCTCTCTCTCTCTCTCTCTCTCTCTCTCTCTCTCTCCTTGCAAAGCAGAACCTCCACCTTCAGAAGGGGAAGAAATGAAGAGACTGAAGTCTTGGATGGGGATTCCAACCAGAGAGTCACCAACTATCCCTCAGTTCCATATACCCTTGATCTTCCAACTGCTATTGCCCCTGCTTCCCTCCTATAGTCAGTCACACAAAGACTCAGACCTAAGCATCTATAGAAGCCACTACCCTGGGATTTGTTCTCCCTCAACCCTCATTCTCCAGCCCCCTTTACCACCCCTAAACACTGGCCAGCCTCAAAGGCAGGCTTAAAACTTTATTTACTCTTTCAAACAGACCAGTGCAGATGAACACATACTCCTGGCCTGGCTGTGCTGGGAGCATGACATCCTCAAACAGCCTCCAGAGCTGGTGAGGGTGCCACACATGTTTCTTCCCATGTTGGTCAGGTCCTCTGACCCCAGAAGTGGTGAAGGAGGCCTAGTGTGATTCTAGTGACTGTACAGAAAATTTGCTGCTGTATCTGAGGGGGGGGGGCAGTTCAAAGGTTTCTTGATTCAGACTGAGCACTGAGATCTGAAAGGTGCACAGGAGAACCCCACACATCCCCTCTAGTCTTGTTAAGTAAGGCCCCATCCCTCCCACGGGGGGGGGGGGACTGTCAGTCATCAGGGAAGAGAAGAAATAGAAGAAAGAGACATACTGGAGAAGTTGACCATTGCGAACTGCTGACACCTGTCCCCGGTGTATCCCACAGGACACCTACCAAAAGAAAGAAAACCAGAAAGAGAGAGCCAGGATAGCAAGACACAGGTATCACAGCACCCCAGCACAGGCTCCTGCCAATGCCAGCTGGGCTCCTTGCCACCGTTACCATTTGTACTGGCCTTGCCACTCTGCCCCTTACCTGCAGCCCTGAACTTTAAACCCAAGGATTAGGCCAAAAAATGAAAACCAAAACAAAGCAAAACAAAAGAACTAACAAACCAAAATACAAAAGGAAAAAAAATAAAAGAAAAACAAAACAAAAACAAAACAGCCAAAGATCAAAACAACCAACACCCCTGGTCCTATGCCCTACATCAGGGGGACTGCACCCGGAAGCTTTCTAAGGAGCAGGGACTCGTGTTTGTATCTTCAAACATACTTTGCTTAGGATCTGGCATGTACAATCGCAAAGGCAGTTTCTCCAAACATCTCTGTCCGAAGAATCCGTTTGGACATCTGGAGAAGGAAAAGGGGAAAAATCACAGAACAAACTGGCATCATCCGCGAGGCTCAGGTTAGAAATCAAAGTGCACAGTGATGAATGAGAAAACCAAGTTGGGCACTGGGGCACACTCCTCGCTGGAGGGGCTGGAGTGGGGCTGGGTGGAGGGCTCGGAAATCTTCACAACCTCCCTGACTGGTGTGGCTCCATGGGGGGCTGGGGAAAGGCACGCAGGGCAGGGAGGAAGATGATTCAGGGAATTGGGGTGGAGGGGGGCTTGGGAGTTTATGGCTTAATTGTCCTAATGGTCACTGAGATTCCCCTTCTGATCTGCTTGCTGCCCAGTGAAGCCAGGAATGCAGCCCCGGGGACAGGCAACCAGCATCAGGGTGCTTGGGCACCTTCTGGAACAGGGTTCTGAGAGCCACTCCTTCCAGTCCCTATATCACGATGCTCTGGGGACTCCAGGCAGGTTTTTCTCAGCTGTGCAGCGGTCCCAGAAACCACAAAGGTACATGTGGGAATGCTGGTGGTGGATTGAGTGCCTGTGACAAGAGACGTGGAGACGTCTCATCTTTGTCTCAAAGAGGGTTCTAACAGCCAAATAAGCCTAGGAAGCCCATTCTGAGCACTTAGTAGTTATAGAGCATGCTAGTACTTGAAAGGCTGTGAGAGGTTCTTTAGGAGGGAACAGCTAAACTCTCTAGTCTATCTTAGGTTTATTTGATCAAAGAAGTCACTTCTGACGGAGCCTTGCAAACAGGGCTTGGGGAAGGCTACCCTAGGGTCATAGACACAGGGCAGTGTGGTAGGATCTGAGGGAGGCTGGAGAGGAGCTGGGTTCACTAGCACCCCAAGCTGGCCTGCTGAGACAAAGGCCAGGTTATAGGCCATAGGTGATAAGAAGCATAATGCCTGGTCCAGTTTGGGGGCTCCCAGCTGCCCTCTCTCAGGCCTGGTCCTCTCACTGCCTGGCTCCTCCTCCCTTACTGCCTTGCCTACAGCTGGACAACATCACCAGCCCATGTCCCTGACCTTGTCCTCAGCCCACAGTACACTTCCTTCTGCTCGCTGGCTGCCTCCCTCTCCCCTCAAGTTAGTCCCTGTCTTGTAGATTCTGGGAGACATGCCTAATCCTATGCTTTCCTCTGGACCCCAGATGCCTTTATTTTCTCTGGAACCCAGAAGTTGTTAAGTAGTGTATTGTTGTTGAGCTTCCACATTTTGGGACTATTACTAATCTTTTGTTGATTGTTAAGTGTTAGTTTAAGAAGATGCTTGGGATGATTTCAATGCTCTCGAATTCACTGATGCTGTCTTTGTGGGCTAACATATAGCCTATCCTTGAGAATGACCCATGTGGACTTGAGTAAAATGTGTATTCCAGTTTCTTGGGATGAATGACTCTGAAAATGTCCAATAGTTCTAGTTTATCTATCTCCTCATTTAGCTCCCTCATGTCTTTATTGATTTTCTGCATGGATAATCCCATGATGCCTAAGGGAAGCTTATGGAAGGGCAAGACTGGCACTCCCAGCCCCCTAATCAAAGATGAGCCTGTGAGGCCTCCATCTCCTCCCCCCACTCAGGGAGCTAGGTAAAAGTCCATTGCCAGTATCCCCTCATTAATAGGTCATTGTGCAGATTAATAAATAAGCTTCCTCAAGAGGTGAGTGTACCCCATCTATCAGTCTTCTAGTGTATACTGCCCATCAGGAGATGCACCTCCCCCGATGGCCACTGGCTTCCATGGGCACTGGGGGAACCTGGGGATATGAGAGTGGCTGGTGAGCCAAGAACTGGGGGCCTCTGGGCCTTGCTGGTCTCTCTCTGGTGGTCAGGAGACTGTCCCTGCAATGTGTGTGCAGGTATTCCTGGCTGGTGTGTGTGTGTGTGTGTGTGTGTGTGTGTGTGTGTGTGTGTGTGTGTGTGTATGTGTATGTGTGGCTGGGTAGTGTGTCTGGGGCAGTGGGGTGGGGAGAGCAAGAGCTGAAGCTGATCCATAGGGCAGTGCAGCCTGGAGGAGACCACTCCCCACCAGGCTACCCCTCTCTGACCCTCATCCCCAGTCAGCCCAGCTCAGCCCAGGAAAATGCAGGCAGCAGTTGAGGCTTTTCAACCTTGTGCTCTACTCAGGCTCAGCAATTCTTCCCCAGCTCTCAGAAATTAGTGTGCCCCCACCCCTACCCTCCACCCCTGGGAGCAGGGCTAGGCTGGGAGAAGTGGTTATTCAAGCAGCAGCATCTTGGAAGGTGGAGGACAGAGATCCAGGAAGTTGCTAAAATGATTCTAGGAGTTCACAAAGGAACGAGAAAGAGGTGGGTTTGTCTGTATTCAATGTCTGAGACTAGCCCATCTCTTAGAGACATGTGTGCTCATGTGCCTGTGTGTGTGTGCGTGTGGAGAAGGGGAAAGTTTTGGGACAGGAAGGACAAAGGACCACTTGACCTCTACTGCTGACAAGCAGGACTGCTATTCCTAGCTCTTGGCGACTGATGATAATTGTATCCCTGAATTCCAGAACCTACACCTGGCCTGACTACCCTGCCTGCATCCTCCTAGCTTTTGTGGCCACTGAGCTGCACAATTCTAGGTGGCACTGTGGACAAAGCCTATACCAGGCACATGCCCTCTGGAGTTGTACATGATGGTCATAACCTTCCTACCCTGGAAAAGTGTGTCTCCACTGACTGAACATAAGCCTGGGAAAGGAGGGGCCAGGAGGTAGGGAATCATGGACACCTCACACTATTCTTTGGGGGCTGGCCTTCCTGTGGGGGGGAGGGTTGTGATTGCCTCAGCCCTTTGTGTTGAGGACCTGAGCAGGAGACTGCCCTAGGAGTGACTTTGCAGGGTTGGTCAGGGTGGGCTGCACCTGGGATGAGGTTTCAGGGTTCTACCAAGTTGGAGGAAGAGGGGTCCAATTCAGTCTGGCTGGTAGTGGGTGTGGCTCCCCCACCCCTTGGACTTCCCAGGGTGCAGAGGACAGAATAGAAGGAGCCTCAGGTACAGCCGGCCCAGTCCTTCCCCCAAGTCATCAGTCATGACTCTGGGAAGGTGTGCCCGGGGCTGGAGAAGAGCAAGGGTGACAGGGGCAGAGAGGAGAGCCCATGGCTGCAACTGGGGGGACAGAGTTGGGCCTCTGCCTCTCCATGTTCCCACCCCACCTCCCGGGCCTCAGTTTCTCCTTTTGGTAGCCTGGGGATAATGCCATGTGTGCTGCCCTTACCTGGGGGAGGGGAGGATGAAAGATGAAGTTTGCCCCGGCACTGGAGGGGGTGAGGGGCTCTGGCCTCATGGGGGGGTGGATGGAGATGGGGTGAAGATGAGCAGGCAGATGGGACGGCGTGGAGAATCAATTGCCTGAACATGGGGTGGGTTGGGGAGCAAGGGATGTGGATGAGCTGATGGGAGAGGGAGGCATGCCACTGGTATGTGCACAGGGCTGGAAAGAGTCTTGTTCTGTCATCATCCCCTGAACCAGTCCCCAAGAGTCACGCACCAACCGTGCTCTACAAAAAACACGGAGAGGAGGAGGAAAAGCAGCAAGAGGAAGTGCAGGGGCCTCTGTCTGGCCCACACAGGAGACAGTCACCTGGACTTGGACCCCCTTTGTTCCAGTCCCCCTAATTTTTCTTTTGTAAAACAAAATCCAGGATCAGAGACATTGTCTCATTTGGCTCTGAATTCCAGAAAAACAGGAG